>NC_089592.1:75299557-75599557 GCF_019320115.1 Miscanthus floridulus
GTGAGCACAGGGCTCTGATACCAATTGAAAGGATCAAGATGCCCAAGAGGGGGGGGTAAATTGGGCTAATTCTAAATTTTCTTGCAATAATCAAATCCTACGGATAGCCCAATTAACCCCTTGTGCCTAGAAAAGTGTTTCTATCAAACTAACGCACAATGGACTTGCAACCTATGTTCTAAACTTACTCTAGCATGGCAATTCTATGAATGTAAAGACAAGTATTGAATTGCTCAAAGTAAATACTCAAAGTAAATGCTCAAAGTAAATAGAGAGAGAGGAGCGCGGTGATGTTTTTCCGAGGTATCAGAGAGTCGCCACTCCCCACTAGTCCTCATTGGAGCACCCGCGCAAGGGTGTAGCTCCCCCTTGATCTGCGCAAGGATCAAGTGCTCTCTACGGGTTGATTCTTCGACACTCCATCACGGCGAATCACCCAAAGCCGCTCACAACTTGAGTTGGGTCACCCACAAGCTCCGTTGGGTGATCACCAAGCTCCCAATCACCACCATGCCGTCTAGGTGATGGCGATCACCAAGAGTAACAAGCACGAACTCTCACTTGACCACTCGAAGCCTAATGAGAAGATGGATGCACACTTTGCTACTCTTGATTCACTAATGAGGCTACTCTCTTGGATTCTCAAATCTCAATCACCCCACTAGGACCTTGCTCTTCTTGGCACTCACAAATGTGTTTCTCAGCTATTGGAATGAGAAAAAGTGACTCCACACACGGGTGGAGCTTCTATTTATAAGGTAGCCTAAAAAACGAACCATTATGAGCTTCTGCGGGGTGACCGGACGCTCTGGTCGTACTGACCGGACGCTCTGGTCAGTTCAACCCGTGAACCAGTGAAAATGTGTTGACCGAACGCTGGCAGGGTCCGGTCACTACTGACCGAACGCGTCCGGTCGCATTAAACCCTTGCTAGAACCTTACTATACTCGATCGGATGCTGAACCCGCAGGGTCCGATCAGTACTGACCGGACGTGTTCGGTCACAGAATCCCTTCTCTGGAACCTTACTAGAGTCGATCGAACGCTGCCTCTCAGCGTTCGGTCACTTGACCTCTCCAGCGCCCGGTCGCACCAAACACAGTCTGTTGATCAAATGAACTGACCGGACCCTACGGCCAGCGTCCGGTCACACCGGAGCCAGCGTCCGGTCAGCATTTGACCTTCCATTCACTTCCAACTCTCGATCATATGTGAATGAAGTTTGCTCCAAAGGATCTTAGGCATTCGTAGGAGCTACCTAAAGCTAGTTTTAACAAGTGTGCACCACACCTAACTCACTAGACTCACCTAGGTCAAGCTACCCGTCCATACCCCCCTTAATAGTACGGCCAAAGGAAAAACAAAGTCCTAAACTACTCTAAGTGTTTCTCCAACTCCAATCGACACTTAGAACTAGTCATCCTTAACCTTGTCATCCATCCTTTGAAAACCAAAATGATTTCCATCGTAGGGGCATGACCATCTCGATTGCCCAATCGATCTCCATTACCATGACCTAACTTAATTGCCTCTACAAAATATACGTTAGTCATAGTAATCTTGTATTGTCATTAATCACCGAAACCCAACTAGGGGCCTAAATGCTTTCACTTTCATATTGTGCTCCTATTGCATAACACGTAGTCCAAATTTTACAATGCTACATAATGTTAATTTGAATATCATTAATTTGAATACTCTAACCCTTTGTTTATCAATTTGTAACAGGATGACTCCTCCCATGCAGCACCCATTGTACCCCCTTCTTGAGGTGGAGTATGACGAGCCGCACCGAGCACACTTATTGAGTGGCATCGACGCAGAGGTGCCCTTGCCTCCTTTGAGGCCCCGCACGCATGCCAGGGCGTACCAGTGGGACGAGCATTACGTGCCATATATATGGCGTGCCGACTTCCTTGAGCTTGTCCATGTTGTCAACTATGGTCTTCTGCCCCTTGACTCAGCACTACTTACTGCAGCTGTAGACAGGTGTGAGTGCCTTCATTGTACGTAAACATTCTTATAACAAATTTAAGGTAACTAACTATCGTTCTATTCTTATAATAGGTGGAGGCCTGAGACCCACACATTTCACCTACCTTGCGGGGAGATGACCTTGACCATGCAGGACGTGAAGGCTATCATTGGCCTTCGGTTGGGGGGACTTCTAGTGACAGGTATAGTTGACAACAATCACTGGAGGGAGCTGGTGGCTCAGTTCACTGGCTTTCTTCAACTGGATGATGAGGTTTCCAAGAAAAATAAGTGAGCAATTCAAGCCTATTTAATACTTGCATTGCTTTCCTGCAGCAATCGGGTCTCATTTTCTTTGTTGAATTTCAAAAAAAGTTTCGGTGTTTCATCTTCGTGGATCACAGAGTGCTTTGATTACTTGGACCCACAGGCTGTTGAGGCTCAGATTGACAGGTTCGCTACAGTGTGGCTCTGGCACTTCTTTGATGCTTTCCTCTTCCTAGACACCTCGAGCAACACCATCAGCTGGATCTTCCTTGACATACTACGCCAGCCGTGGGATAACATAGCGGTGTACAACTAGGGCAGTGCAGTCCTAGCATGGATGTATCGATAGCCATGCGTTGCCTGCCATCGCACCTTAGGGTATGCGAACCTTGGGGGTTGCTCCTACCTACTCCAAGTTTGGTGTTGGGAACGATGGCCCGTTGGGAGGCCCCTTGCTACTGGTTTACCGATAAGTACTTCGGTTCACTATATTCTTCGAGGCAGTTACATATTATGGGGGTATTAACCCCTATACCCTTATGGCTAAGCTTGGGCCAGCCCGGATCGGTGGGTCCGGTCCACCAAAAGACGACGTGTGGCCCGGCTAATCTGATTGGAGTCCCGCGCAAGGAGTCAAGACGGATTTGGCGATCAATCAAGATCCTGGTCGGTTAGAATAGGAATCCTTATCCAGCCACATATGGCAATTGTAACTGGCTAGGATTAGTTTCCAGATCTGTAACCCTGCCCTCGGACTATATAAGGCGGGCAGGGGACCCCTCTAAAAGACATCTCTCATTGACATACAGCAATACAAATCAAACGCAGGACGTAGGTATTACGCCTCCTTGGCGACCGAACCTGGATAAAACCTCATGTCTGTCTTGCATCACCGTCTTGTTTGTGGCTTGCGCATCTGTCTGCCGACAATCTACTACCTTGGGCATACCCCTAGGTAGACTGCCGACCATATTTTGTCGACAGTGGCACGCCAGGTATGGGGTGTGCGTACTGCTCTCCAAGCAAACAAGATGGTCATCATCTCCGGCTCCATGGCTACGCCGAACGGCCTCACGTTCACCGTTGACCAGATCACCTAGACCACTGGCTCCAGTGGCTTCATCACCATGATCCTGGAGGAGGCGTGGATTCAGTCTGTGCCGCCCACTGCTTCACCTGCATCAGCTACGGCTCCAACCATGATGGATATAGCTCCGACCATGATGGATCTGGCTCCAACCATGGTACATCTAGCCCCAACCACGCCTGCATCACCTTCAGCCACGCTGACAACTCATCATCTGCTTCCTCGCTACAAAGGGAAGCGGATCGACAACACCGACCTGCTCGACTCTATTGATCGGGTCGGCACCAAACTCGCTGAAACCCTAGCTCTGGTAAGTATGATTCAAAGTCAACCTAATGAGTAGGTAACCACTCCCCACAACAGATCTACCCGACCAGCTCGGACCAGTCGTCCTGTATGACTTGGTACAGATCTCATGGTCACATCTACTCCTGAAGGGCGCTCTCCTCGTTGCCGATCAGCCTTCGTGATGGGTCTCCGGCTCTCTGAGTACAAAGCCTCGATGGAGAACCACTAGGTCTAGCCCTACGGCCTACCAAACGCTACCTCCAGCTACGCCTACAACCTACAACGCCGCTTGGATCTGTGTTTTATGCACCGACCTCGCCCGAAGCCGCGCAACTTCGTCAACATGATCTGGATTGAAGATTATCAAGAAGGGTCTGTCCACACAGTCCAAGAGGGCGACTCCAGCTCCTCATCTAGCACCACATCTAATGCATCTGTCCACACCGAGCTTCAGCATCACGAAGATGAAGGCGTCAAGTATGATCTGGATATCCCAGATCATGCTCCAGGGTTCTCACAATTCCCATCTTTCCTGTCAAGACAAGGGGATTTGATCCATGTTGTCAGCAATGACGAACCGCCAGCAGTTGGTGAAACAGAACAAGAAAGGACTGCACGCGAAGCACGCAATATTGACCGGTTTAATTGCCGGCAAATCAAAGCCAAAGCAGACCAGGAGGCACGACGCATAAGGGTCCAACCATGTGACCTCAACGATGCTTTCGATAGGGTGGGGGACAAACAGGTCTTCAGGACTCCAAGTGCCAACATAGCCGTCGCCATGGCGACAATGCAATGGCTACCCAACACCCCGGAAACCCAAGCAGTTCACGATGAAATACAAGCCTATCTGACGACTGCTATGGCCCAGACCACGGAGATTGTAAACCAATCTATTTCATTAGTGAGGTACTCAATGAGTCCAAGACTAGGTACCCACAGATTCAGAAGTTGATCTACGCCATACTGATAACATCCCGAAAGTTGAAACACTACTTTGACGGATATCGTATGGTGGTCATGACTGAGTACCCTCTACGAGACATCATTAGCAATAAGGATGTGAACAGGCGCATCATCAAATGGGCAATGGAGCTATGCCCCTTTTCCTTGGAGTTTGCAAGCCGCACTACAATCAAGTCTCAGGCACTTGTCGATTTCATCGTCGAGTGGACAGACTTAAGCACGCCTGCCTCTCTCGGATCCAACGAATATTGGACTATGTACTTCGATGGCTCTCAACATTGACGGTGTGGGAGCAGGAGTCCTTTTCATGTCACCATCCAAGGAGCAGCTCTGGTATGTCCTCAGGATTTATTTCCCAGCATCTAATAATGCCACCGAGTACGAAGCATGCCTACATGGTTTGCGCATTGCGGTTGAGCTTGGCGTCAAACGTCTACGTCTATGGAGACTCTGCTCTGGTCATCAACCAACTCAACAAGGACTGGGACACAACCAGTGAAAAGATGGATGCATACTGCAAATTGATCAGAAAGCTGGAAGGCAGGTTCTATGGCATCGAGTACATACACGTGGTCTAGGACAAGAATCAAGTAGCGGATGCACTGTCACAGTTAGGATCATCCTGAGCAAAAATCCCACATGGCGTATTCATCCAAGACCTGCTCACGCCTTCCATCAAAGAGGAAGATTCCATGGCAGACAAGCCTCCAGACCAGAAATTGGTGGCTACGGTTCCGGCGTCAAGCACCGCCGAGCCCCCTCCGACCACTAATGAGCCCGACTGGAGAATACCTTTCATCAAATACCTAACAGATGGCAGCAGTTACACTGATCGGACAGAGAACGAGCGCCTAATGCGTCGCAGTAAGCAGTACCTGCTCGTCGATGGCAAGCTATGGCGCAAGAACGCAAAGGAGGAAATCTTGATAAAGTGTATAACCTAGGAGGACGGCGAACATCTCCTGGACCAAATCCACTTTGGCTCATACAGCAACCACGCGGCCTCAAGAACGCTGGTCGGTAAGGCTTTCCGAGCAGGGTTCTATTGGCCGTCAGCAGTAGCCGACGCAGTGAAGCTAGTCCGCCATTGTGAGGGTTGTCAGTTCTTCGCCAAGAGAATCCACATACTAGCACATGAGATCTAGACAATACCAGCCTCCTGGCCCTTCGCATGCTGATGACTGGATATGATCAGGCCCTTTAAACTGGCTCCAGGGAAATTTATATGTGCCTTTGTGCTGATCAACAAATTTTCTAAGTGGATAGAGTACATGCCTTTGGTACATGCATCCTCAGAAAAGGCTGTCATGTTCCTCGACCAGGTCATCCATTGTTTCGGCATACCCAACAGCATCATCACCGATCTGGGTACTCAGTTCACCGGGAATGCTTTTTGGGACTTCTACGATGAAAGAAGCATAGTAGTAAAATATGTCTTGGTGGCACACCCTAGAGCTAATGGACAAGTCGAGCAGGCAAATGGCATGATCTTGGACACGTTGAAGAAGAGGATGTATAGAGAAAATGACAAAGCTCCCGGAAGATGGCTGAAAGAGTTACCAGCCATAGTCTGGGGACTCAGAACTCAGCCCAATCGTAACACCGGCGTCTTGCCATACTTTATGGTTTACAGCGCCGAGGCAGTCCTCCCTACAGATATAGCTTTCAGATCAGCACGGGTAGAGAACTTCAATAAAGGCAAAGCCAACGAAGTATGGGAGCTAGAAGTGAATAGCGTAGAAGAGAAGCGGCTCGATTCTTGTGTACGTACGGCCAAATACCTTGCTGTTTTGCGCAGGTACTACAGCAAGAACGTTAAAGAGTGGTTCTTTGTGGTCGGGGACCTAGTCCTGAAGTGGAAGACGAACCAAGCTGGTGTCCATAAACTCGCAACCCCATGGGAGGGGCCCTTCATGATCAAGGAGGTCACACGACCAACATCTTACAGGTTAGCTCACCTGGATGGTATGGACGTACCAAACTCATGGCACATTGACAAGCTTAGACGTTTCTATGCTTAACTACTGAGATATGTACCCCTCTTATACTTTCGATTTACTTCAATAAAGCTATTATGATTTCTTCGACCACTCTAATGTGTCACTTTGACTTTTATGGTTATTCTAACTTAGCCAGTAAAAGCCGACCACCACTCCTTCTATGGTTTTCGGAGCAGGACCTCTCTCCGGTTCCTCCCAACATGTGCACGGGATCCGCTCTCTATGTTACGGGTGATCGGTAGGTCCCCCTTGGTTTGACTTGTCCACGTCTGCGTGTGCATAGGTCATGCACCTCACACTCCGACCACATGGCAAACTAGGGCCACACAAACTTTTCGGGATGATGTGTCGAGCAAAATGGTACAACTAAATAGAACATTATCATGTTCTCACTCAGTTACACCAACATAAGTTTCAAGCTTAAATACGTTTTATACAAAGCGAACAAGCTTATAATGATATACAGTTACATTATTACAAGCTTGCCTGAAGAGGCCCAAGTTTACAATAACACAACTATGTCCTCCTTCTATAGCTCCAAGCCTATTACATTGGCTGGTCGGGGCGCGCAGCACCTACTGCTCGCCGCTTCCGATATCCTACTCGAGTCTCGGGGACTCTTGTGCTAGTCGAGCTGAAGGGGATGGCCCTGCCGATGCCTGGCTGGTCAAGGCCATAGGCTTCGTCGGTTGGCTTGCAACTGATGGTGTTTCTAGCTGACTTGTCGATGGCGTACCCTGTACAGGTGCTATCCCACCTCCACATAGGTTAATGTCGCCAATTATCTTTGACGACAGGTCCAGCTGAGCCATCCGAAGCTCCTCCGCCTTGTCTGGGTCTACCTCCTTTGGGTATCCAGCCTCCAGGCGCTTGAGATCGATCAGAGGGTAGTGGGCACGAACCATGCTTAGCACATGGGCACCCATGTACTCACCCGCCTCCTTCACAAACTCTTGGAACCATCCCCATGCTTGTCTGTATCTCTCGACCAGTCCGAGCTGGGGCGTCCTTGGCTGTTCCTCTGTGAGCACCGGGTCGACAAGGTCGAGGATGGGCAAAATGCTAGTTGCCACCTCCTGGCACCGGTTCTTCCATGTGTCCCAATCCTCAGTGGCCTCAAGGCAACGTGCTTTCCAACCGTCACGCTCTCTCATCACGACTTCTAGACGTCTCTTGGCATTGACTTTTAAAACTGCACACAGTACAAGACATCAAATGTAAAGGCACGACAAGATAAGGTGGGCAACAGAATGAGAATGGTGGTCTGGAATACTTACTCTTCAGTTCCTCCTTCATTTTGGTGGTGTGGTCCTGGAGTTGAGACTGGCTGCGCACCAGTTTCTCGTTGTCCTCCTTCAGGCGACCACACTCTGCAGTCATGCGGCTATTCTCCTCTTGGAGGTGGGTTACCTCAGCTTCTAAGCCTGCATTACAGCTGTCATTAACAACAACACAACAACACGTGTCATACACTTGCTGTGATAAAATGACAATTTACTTGTTTTTCCCGCTCTTTGTCATTGAGCTGGCCGACCAGGTTCTGGTTCTGTGTTTCTTGCTCTTTCCTCTCCTGGTCGGCGGCTTCAAGTTGGCGGCGCAAGCGTTCCACCTTGGCCGCCAGTTCTCTATTGTTCACCATGATCCCCTCAATTTGGTCGAAGCACCTCTTTTGGTACTTCGCGGTCTTCATCAAGTCCTGCATATATACAAGCTAAGTCAGACAGATCGACTATATAATAGGGTCAAGTGGTCAAGCCAAACATACCTGGACTTCTGTCACCAGACGCTTTGTCGCCCGTTCAACTTTTAAGGTCTCTTCGACCTCTAGGATTTCTTCGTGCATAACCCACTCGTCGTTCCGCCAGCGCGACACATATACATGTTGTCGTTTATCTTGCGGACGGCCTAGGATTTCTTCTACTTCGTCCTCTTCGGCCTCTTATTCAGGGGGTGGCGCTGGTCTAGAGTCTATAGTCTCCACGACCACTATGGCTTTCCCACGAGCCGTAGCATCGGCTAGCGTGCTCTGTGCCAACTCTGGTTGCTGCTCCTCGGCTTGGTTTGGTTCCCTTGGCGCCAAGGTACCTGCTTCAGCAGGGTTAGTGCTCGGAGCACTTGCACTTTGCTTGGCTGTCTTCTCGACCAGCGGCTCGAGGACTGACATCTGGCCGCTCATCTGCTAAGGTTCCAGCAGAATTTCTTCTACAGGTTCCTCCACAACCGGCTACTGACCAGTTATTTTCGCCAGTATTAGTGAAGCCGTGCCACACCCGGCTAGCTGGTCAGGATTTTCGGTGGACGCCGACCTGATATACTAGGGAAAAGTTCAGAGGACAATATTATTCAATACAAATTATAAGCTTACATCAAAGTTATAGATTCTTATAGCTTGGAAGCACGGAATGATGTGGCGAAGGAGCGTCTCTTCGATCACCCCTACTCCACGTGCTCGGCGGTTTCCACCAGGTCTTTTTCCATGACCGGTACTGGCGCTAGGGTTTGGTGCTCGACAGTTCCCCCACTTGTCCTCTGTGTTGTAGTGGCACAGAGGAGCCACCCTGCTCTGCTGACCCCATTTGTCTCCTCTTTCGAGGGACGAGTCAGAAGATGTCCGCGTCCTCTGTGTCATCGTCTAAAAGGGGGAAGATGGCTTGGCGATGTTTGATGGCAGTCGGCCGCTTGCCAGCAGCTCTGGCCGATGCATCCTCCACAACCTCGAGTGCCGCCTAGTGGACGTCTTCGGTCCTAGCACTGGTCTGGGCGGCTGGGCCAGCAACTTGTGGCCAATCCACACCAGGGGGCGGAGACATGAACACTGCTGCCCGGTCATGACCATTACTTTGAGAAACATAAAGGAGACAACAGTGAATTTCTTGTTACAACATGACTATATGGGTACAATGAAGCATCATTTACCTTTAGGGGAGGTCAGGCTAGCTTGAAGGCGTGCTCGATGTCGTTTAACCTAACATAATTGGGATCGGCTAGGTTGAATAGCTCCCCAATCCTGGCCTTAACTTCTATCTTGTCGAGCGCCTCTTTCCTGGTCCTCGTTGGATCTGCGCTCCCCTGGTACTCGAAGCTAGGATGTACCCTCTTCTGGCAGGGCTGGATCCTTTGGCTAATGAAGTTCTCAACCACACTTGGATCATCCAGCTTTCCCCACGGGATCATCCCGAGCAGTTCTACGATCTACTCCAAGTTCTCGGGCTTCTCCGACCAGCTGTTCTTCTTCTCCGGAATCAACCCCACGTCGCACAGGGTGATTATGTTCGGCTCTTCGCGGATGTAGAACCACTTCTTGTACCATTCATCTAGCGAGGTGTTCCAGGGGCAGTGCAAGTACTGGGCCTTCATACCGTCACACAGATTTAGGTAGACGCCTCTGGCTATCTTTGAGCCGCCGCTCCCTTTCTTCCACAGACAGAACAGGTGGCGAAAGAGGTCAAAATGGGGCTGGAAGCCACCATAGGCCTCGCAGAGATGGATGAAGGTGGAGACAAGAAGAATCGAGTTGGGATGCAGATTGCAAATCCCAATCTCGTAATACAAGCAGAGACCCTGAAGGAAAGGGTGCACTGGAACCCCAAAACCCCGCTTGAAGAAATCCTCAAAAACCACAATCTCACCTGGTTGTGGATCGGGGAAGCTTTCTCCTTCCGGCGCACGCCATCCCGCGAGTGCCTTGTTGTGGAGCACTCCCATGGCGATGAGGTCCTCGATGGTCTGCTCATTGCTCCTTGATTTCCACCACTCCTTCGCCATGACTCTGCCTTTCTTTTGGGCGTCTCTCTTCACCATTAATCTGCCCTTGCTAAGGGGGTGGATGCGGTGGAGGGGGGATTGGTGGTGATTTTTGGAGGAGTAGGGTTCGGCAAGAGGAAGAAGAAGGTTGCGACGGCGAATGACAATGGGGATCGGTAAAAAGTAACTTACAAGCTCTATATTATAAATAACCAAGAGCCCCGTTGTTTCGTCCGCCTGAGATTCTTGGGAGACATGCGCACACACCACAGATGGTTGTTTTCACAACCTCGAGATCTACGCCAATAAACACGCCTCTTCGTTTCCAGTGTACGTGCCTCTTCGTTAATAATGTGAGAGGGCCTACACTGACACACCTCCATACAGGCGCCAAGCGACTGTTTGCCAGAAAGAGTAAGAAGGCAGAGTGATATGTTATATCCATCTGCTTTTTGACCAGACATGGCAGATTGGACTTGACAGAGTAAGGAGATAAATAAATACACCAAATAATAATACAAGCGGCGTTCTTTTTTTTGCTGCATGCCTTGAGCTCAATGATGGACCAGACCACTGCCATGCTCGGGGACTACCTAGACCACTGCCGTGCTCAGGGACTACCCAGACCACTACCGTGCTCGGGGACTGCTCCGACCACTGCCGTGCTCGGGGACTGCTCCGACCACTATCGTGCTCGGGTACTGGTCCGATTACTATTGTGCTCGGGGACTGTCCCGACCACTGCTCAGAGATCGTTCTTCTTGGCTACATGTGATTTGTACTCACATACAGTTGAGAGACATTTATTTAAACCTTGCTACAAGGCTCATACTTCGCCTTCCAGCAAGCTCGGGGACTACATCGGTATGATGCACCTGCCAGTGCATCTCGTATCGCCTGCATGACGATTGGATTCTTAACTTTAATGGAAATTCTTTTTTAGACCCTGGCACAACGTGCCTGCGTCACCTACTACCAGGCTTAGGGACTAAGTGGGCACACTTCACCTTGCGGTGAATGTGTTTGTTTAATCGACCCTTATGCTTTGACTGATTGTAAGGATTACTATCGTACTCGGGGACTATCCCGACCACTGCTCGGAGATCGTTCTTCTCGGCTATATGTGATTTGTACTCACAAACAGTTGAGAGATATTTATTTAGACCTTGCTACAAGGCTCATACTTTGCCTTCCAGCAAGCTCGGGGACTACATCGGTACGATGCACCTGCCGGTGCATCTCGTATTGCTTGTACAACGATTGGGTTCTCAACTTAATTGGGAATACTTTTCAGACCCTGGCATCACGTGCCTACGTCACCTACTACCAGGCTCGGGGACTAAGTGGGCACACTTCACCTTGCGGTGAATGTATTTGTTTTTCGACCCCTATGCCTCTGATGATCAAGGACGCTATGCTCCAAGATGCACTTACATTTCTGTTCAGAAATACAAGTGGGCACACTTCCTAGGATGGAAATCTTTTTCTTTTTTCTTAAGAGCACCATATATTCTTTGGACAACCTACTTCTTCGGCGACAACGGTGGTCAGAGATGTCAAGGACTCAAGCCTTACTTGTCGGAGAAGGTTAAAGTGGCGTGTCACAGCATAATACATAGTGCTCGGGGACTAGCTATGGGGGTATTAACCCCTATACCCTTATGGCTAAGCTTGGGCCGGCCCGGATCGGTGGGTCCGGTCCACCAAAAGACGACGTGCGGCCCGGCTAATCTGATCGGAGTCCCGCGCAAGGAGTCAAGACGGATTTGGCGATCAATCAAGATCCTGGTCGGTTAGAATAGGAATCCTTATCCGGCCACATATGGCAATTGTCACTGGCTAGGATTAGTTTCTAGATCTATAACCCTACCCCCCGGACTATATAAGGCGGGTAGGGGACCCCTCTAAAAGATATCTCTCATTGACATACAATAATACAAATCAGACGCAGGACATAGGTATTACGCCTCCTTGGCGGCCGAACCTAGATAAAACCTCATGTCTGTCTTGCGTCACCGTCTTGTTTGTGGCTTGCGCATCTGTCTACCGATAATCTACTACCTTGGGCATACCCCTAGGTAGACTGTCGACCATATTTCGTCGACACATATGATTAAATTATTATTGGCTAATTCATTATCGTGTTTAATGTAGCATTAGAACGGGTAGGATACACTCCCTACAACTTTGTATATCTGGACGCAAGCAGAGTTAGTTAGAGGGAATGCAAGGCGCAAGTATAGGGAGTACATGGACAGTCTCGACGTCCTGACACAACACTAGGTTATGCTCTCTTTACTATCATACATGTGTCTTGTTCGATATACACTATATCACAACCTAACTCAATTACGAAATGTTCAGGTGCATTGGTGTCTTTGGGATGCTCCAGAGCTCGAGTACTATCTGAGTCCTGTCACTAGGGATGAGTTAAACGAGTATCGCTGCAACGTCCCTCTTATTTTCTTCTACGTGGTCGAGATTCACTTGCCCATTAGGGTTTGCAGGCAGTTTGGAAGAATGACAGGCTACCCACCACCGCTTTACTCCACCAACCAAGAATTGTACGGGTGCGTTATCGATTAATAACAAAGCTATAATTCAGAGGTGTGTATGGTACAACAAACAAACGTTTTGTTGCAGGTATGACCATAGGAAGAGGTACAAGACCAAGGATTGGCGAGTGACACACAACGCGTACATCTAGTTGTGGCAGAACAGGGACTGGCAGCCAGTCGATGCGGGTCCCCCACATGACCAACACACCTTCGATGAGTACCTGCGGTGGCTTCACAAGTTTATGAGGACACATATCAAGCCCCATACACTGAGGAGGCGATTGACGAGGATGACGAGGAAGATGTGATCGAAGATGTGTACGACGTTGCCACTAGGGACGACACACAACTACAGAGAGCCCCGCTTCAAAGATACGTGGTAAGATACTCAAATGGTATAATTTGTTATCCATTTGGTATTAAGTATCTGTACTAAAACTGTCCAACCGCGTTTCTGTACCCAGGCGACACAATTGTCAAGGCTGTCCAACGAAGCAGCGTTTCAGCTTCATGAGTCTAGAGGGCTGGGGCCAGGCATTCTCGAGGCTTTTGTGGAGATAAACATAAACTTTTCTGTTCCAAAAATGTTTCTTTAGTGTATACGCGTTTGGGAAATGCACTAACTTTAACGTCTATTTATGCAGAAGGTGAAGCGGAGCTGCAGGAAGCTAGCTCAGAAGCTGAGCTGCATGGACACTCCTTGGGTGGAACCGGCAGTCCCGACGTGGTCGGGTGGTACGTCTTCTGGCTCTTTGAGGACACTAGCTGACTCTTCTTAGCCAGTGATAGGTGCCGCTTCCGTAGTGCGTACACTACCACATCGTAGCGCTGGGAAGGACCTTGCAAGTGAGGACGATGAGGACGACGATGACGACGACTCCCAGGCTTCCGTAGACAGCACGACCAGTGGGACAATTGGCTGCAGGACGAGATCGACATGTCTCAGCTAGGTGGTGCCCCGCTTGGTACCCAAGGAGCCTAACAGGTAGTAACAAAGGTAGTTTCTTTAAGTACGTAGGCTCCATGAACTAACGATCATAAAGATTATAAGTAATCGTGCATATCATATACTTGCAGGGTACGAGCCGTACGCACCGACAACGCGACCATACCGACGTTGGCTACACTCTCAATATGTTGCCTACAAATCCAAAGAGATAGAGGCGTCTGAGGGATCCTTACACTCCTGGGACTTAGTTTGTTATGTCGAACTTATGTCGAACAAATATTGTCGTTCGAAACTTGCAGACTCATGAACCAATGAAAATGTTATGTGGCAACTTGTCAACTTGAGCACGGACTCCATTTATTTGCTTCATATTCATTTTAATACGTCGCGGCAGCACTTGTAGTTGTTTACAGCACCGACAGCAGCATCTACACGCACGTCGTCTCAGACTGCAAAAAGTTGGTTCCGATTAGACGGTATGACCAGTCTTGCGTAACAGAGCAAAGCGGCATGGCCTATAGTTCAGGGCTACGAAACTAGAGTCAGCAACGCAGTGCTATGTCAAGTCACGATAAACCGATAAGATGGGATATAGTATATGCCGCGGCATTGAAACTAGAGATAAAATCTAATAAGACAAGTACAACGACATAGAAGCGAGATACAAAGTTTGAAAAAGGTACATTGAACGGAGAACAGACCATCGTTACGGCAAGACAGACAAAAAGTGTTAGATTTAAAATTAGTTTATAAAAAGTGTTAGAAATAAAAAAAAATTCAGGCAGGACACGACGTGCGCGCGATATCTCTGGCTCGATGGCGATGGAGACGCATCCAAGGGTAGTCTATTTGTACGTACGTGCCGGCCGCACAGGTAGTCGTCGCCACGTACCTACACATCGTCACGTCGCTACTTGACGCCGCCGTCGGCCATATCGATCTCTCTGGTGGACGAACTTCGAACGCTACCGCAAGCTGGCCACCACCGCTGGAGATTGGACGACAGTCTGATGAAGGGACGCGCCGTGGGCCGGGGCGTGGCAATGTCGCGCTATGCATGGCGGCGCGGCAGCTCTTGTCACGTCAGCGGCCATGGCGCGTGGAAGTGCCACATCATCCTCCCGCCGCGCCATGGCAATAGGCGTGGCCAAAAGTGTTAGTTTTGGGAAAAAACAGTGTTGGATTTAAAATTAGTTTACAAAAAGTGTTAAAAATAAAAAAATCGGCATGGACCTCGTAGATGGCTGCCGGCTCCATGAGCGATCCTCATTTTCATTTCGGTTAGAGGGACATCCAAACAGCTTTTGGTATTGTGTTTGTTCTAGTTTCCACCTGGCCAATTCAGAAGACATCCAAATAACAGAAATTGAATCATAGTCCAATACCATTTCATCATGTAATTGAATCGGATATCCAATTCTATTGACCCAATTCAATGGCAACATCCAAATGGACCCTAAACAAATTTAGTCGTGGCTCATGCTGTCATGCAGTCAGTCATGTTTGAGAAACATTTTGGGAGAGAAATACAGCACGGTAGCTACAGATGGACCGGTGGCTGCCTGATGCCAATTTGTTTGGCTTGGCGTTGGTGACTGTGGTGAGTAGAGTAGCTGGTGACGACAACCTCTTGTCTGCTTCCGCTCTGCGTAGAATACCTGGCGCTGTCGCGCATCGGGAGCGTACGTCACGTCATTGTCTCATTGGGCGGTTTTGTACTTGGATGAACGAAAGGCCGCGCCGCGAGTCCGCGACGCATATCGGCATATGCATAGTTGACTCGGTTGGCACCACGTTCGCGAGTCCGTCCGTGCTCCGAACGTGGAAGTGGGGCGCGCGGCGCGGTGCCCTCCCGCTCACTCGCCTGGCCGGCCGCTAGCGGTCCGATCGGCGATCCAAGGGCCAGGCACGCGACAGCGACAAAGGCTGGGAATCCACGTGCGGTACGCGTAGGTATTCAGGCCGATTCTTCGCACGTAAGCAAACCGGCCGACCGATGATGGTTCGTGTCTGCGACGGGACACGCACTATCGGAGACGGCTTTTTTTTATCGAGTGTCTCTTACTTTACTGTGTGTTTTTTAATCAGATATTCGACAAAGAGGCTATTTACCGAGTACCAGAAAAAAAATGCTGAGCAAACAACTAGCACTCGGCAAAGAGGTAGTTTGCCGAGTGCCGAGCACTCGACAAACAATAACACTCGGCAAAGACCAGATTTACCGAGTGCCCGACACTCGACAAACCAGACACTCGGCAAACCAGAACACTCGGCAAAAGGCCGCCGCCGTTAACCCTTTGCCGAGTGTCTTCTCTTGACACTCGGCAAAGCGCTGATTTGTTGAGTGTCATTTTTTGACACTCGGTAAACCATTTTTTTTCACTTTTAATCTCAAAACTTTTTCTGCAGTCCTCATACAGTACCTGGTACTTCATGTTTCAATGTAGCACATTTCTCGGATTTTTTCTATATTTCTTTCATTTATTTTATTTAATTGAATTTTCTTGGATAATTCAAATTATAACCGCTAGTTATTCGAATAATTAAAAAAATAAATGGAAAATGATATTAATGTTATTTAGTATAATCTGAGGCCGTATCTAGGAACATACCACTAATTTCGAACATCTTATTCACGAAATATGACCACGAACTTACGGTCGAGTTGTTTTTAAATTTTATAAAAAGCAAACGAAGACCGAAAATCTTGAAACTTGTCGAGATGTCATGATATCATATGTGGAGGCTGTGATAAAAAATTGAGAAGGTTTCGCGCAAGTTGTCACGTACGATGCTCGCAAACCGCCCACGCCCACGCTGCCGGTGGAGGAGGAGAAAGAGAGGAGGAGGAAAGGAGGAGAGGAGGAAGAAGGAGGAAGAGAAATAGGAGGGAGGAGGGAGGAGAGGAGGAAGAAGAAGGAGAGGAGGAGGGCGCCCCGACCGCCGTTGCCACGTCCCCGGAGCTTTCCCATCCGTCGCCTTGTCAACCGGCGCCCTGGCCCCTTCACCACCGCCGCCCAATGACGCCAACTAGGTATGCCCTACCTTCGTCGTCATTGTAGTATTACTAGTAGTTGCGGTAGTAGTAGTGGTAGAGTAGCAGTGGTGGTAGTCGTAGGAGTCGTAGTAGTGGTTGTGACATTGTTATATATATGTGGTTGGATATAATCTTATGCTTGTCGGCCATCGTGCCGTTCATATATATGTGCATGTCGGCCATCGTGTCGTTGGTTTTCTTGTAAGTTTTGGAAACCTCACCGTGCAGGGGAGGTGCTGCCGAAATTTTGTATTGATAGTTTTATGTTTCTTTTTTTTGCAGAGAAGAGCCCGTCTAAGCGGAGCCGGAGTACCTCGACGACCCCGATCGCCTTCCTCTCCGCTACGGGTCTGCCTGCACCGCGTCGCCTCGCCACTGCACCGACCCACCACAGCCCCGCTAGCCTTACTCCACCGCCACCCTAGGTATAACCCCTCTTTCCGTATCATGGTCGTAGATCACGTAACCCAGTTAGGCGTCTCCCATTCGAAAGAGATACGGCTGGAAATATGTAGATATTTCCATATCTAAAACTATATCTGTTTTGAATTGTCCATGTTTTTTGGATAGCCCGTGGATGTGTAGGTGGGGTTAGTTTACATGGTCTGCTCCGATCCGAGACAGAGTTTCGGCATTATCTCCCTGTTGTTCTCTGGATACACACTCTCCCTGGTAGGACGTGTATTTGAAGAACAGCGGGGAGGTGCTGCCGAAATTCTATCTCGAATAGGAGTAGAGCATGGAAACAAACCTCATCTATGGATCCACAGGTGGGATTATGACCTATCCTCACCTATTAGATAGTAGGAACGTCGTGTAGATGCAATTGATGTTTATATTACTCGCCGCTATATATGTTAGAGCATGGAGGACCATGAGTGGATGTACACGGGCTGCGCAAGTCAGGGTCAGGTCACCAATGAATGGATCGACAAGACCAATGCTTTCTTGGAATGGACATTTGGCGTGGCTGCTAAAGGAGTGAGTAAAATTTGTTGTCCCTGCAGCAAATGTGCAAACAGGAAAAGACAAACGAAGAAGGTCATGGGAGAACATCTTTGGAAGAATGGATTTATGGCAGACTATACCCGGTGGGTCTACCATGGTGAAGCCGATCGTATGAGAGAGGAGGTGGTGAGACCATGCGTCGAGGATTATGATGCTGATGCTGGGGTAGTAGACATATTAAATGACTATCACGAGGCACAGTTCGCTGAAGGACGTACGGAGGAGGAGCCAGAGGCAACCGTAAAGGCGTTCTACGACATGTTTGCTGCGGCACAGAAACCCCTTCACGGCCAAACAAAGGTTCCTCAATTGGATGCCATTGGACACATAATGGTGTTAAAGTCCCAGTATAGCCTGAGTCGCGATGCCTTCGATGGTATGTTGACAGTTATTGACAGCCTGCTTCCGGAGGGTCACCTTCTGCCAAAGAGCATGCACGAGTCATAGAAACTTCTTTGTGCACTTAAGATATCGTATGAGCAGATACATGCTTGCCCGAAGGGGTGCGTCCTATTTAGGAAAGAATACGTGGAAGCAAACTACTGTCCAAAGTGTAAATCCTCTAGGTTCCTAGAGGTAGATTCTGATGATGGCCAGAAGAGGTAGCTTGACATTTCCATGACAATCCTATGGCACCTTCCATTCATACCGAGGATCCAATGGCTATACATGACCGAGGAATCCATGAAACAGATGACATGGCATAAAAATGGCAAACGATACAATCCTGATAGGATGGTACATGCATCTGATGGTGAAGCATGGACCCACTTTGATGGCATTCATCATGAGAAAGCTAAAGAGGCTCGTAATGTATGTGTTGTGTAGGCAATAGATAGGTTCAATCCTTATGGAATGATGGATGCCCCATACACATGTTGGCCCGTGTTTGTTATCCCCCTTAATCTCTCCCGGCGTATGCTTTCAACAACAGAACGTATTCTTGTCGTTGATAATTTCTGGACACCCGGGGAATAATATGGGTGTGTTCATGGAGCCTGTGATTGATGAATTGGTCCGTGCTTGGGAGGAAGGGGTATGGACATACGACCGAGCTACAAAGAAAAACTTCAAAATACATGTTTGGTACCACTACTCCCTACATGACTTTCTGGCGTATGGGATATTCTACGCCTGGTGTGTTCACGTGAAGTTCTCGTGCCTAGTATGAAAGGAAGGCATGAGGTTCATTTGGTTGCAGAAGGGTGGCAAGTATTCATCGTTCGACAAACATCGGCAATTCCTCCCTCTTGACCATGCATTCAGACGTGACATCAAGAACTTTACGAAAGGTGTCGTAGTGACAGACCCTGCACCACCGATAATGACTGGTGCTGTGATTCGTGAATAGATAGATGGTCTTGTGGTCAATCTAGAAGGTGGTTTTGTGGGATATGGTGAGCAATATATGTGGACTCATAAGTCGGGCTTGACTCGGCTCCCCTATTTTGATGACCTTCTCCTTTCACACAACATTGATGTAATACACACTGAAAAGAATATCACCGAGGCACTTTGGGCAACAATCATGGACATTCCTAACAAGTCAAAGGACAATGTTAAGGCTAGAGTGGATCTGGCAATGTTATGCGATAGACCAAACTAACATATGAAGCCTCCTAGTCATGGCAAGACATGGAGAAGGCCTCAGCGGATATGCAGAAACATGGGTACGCGAATTTATTTATTTATTCTAACGCTCAATTCTGCATGATTTCTAATCATCTTGCTATTTTTCTCGTAGTTGACGTCACATGGTGGCCAGCCTTGCTCCATCTTCAAGGCATTTGCTATGGCCCACAAGGGCAAGGCGACGTCCGATGTCGACTACAACCCAGAGGATGGGCCCGAGGCGTACAGCAATGTGACCATCCACAACCGCCTTAGTGAGTACACATCGTTGGTAAGGGAGGTCCATGGGCCAGAGTATGATCCAAGCACTGAGGACCTTGATGGAGAAGTCGTCATGAGGGTGGGAGGAGGCAAGAAGCATAGGCGGTCTGGATTGGCGACGGCGCAATTGACTCGTCCGCTACTCCTAGTCTCTCCCAAATTCGAGCAAGAAACACGAGCACGAGCCCGGCTATATGACCTCAGCAGGACACTTCACACCACCGGGTAGAGGCACTCGAGGTTATTCCTGGTTTATTCATCGTTCATTGGTTTTTTCATACCTTTCCTTTGCATTATTATAACATTGGGGTGAATATATTGTAGGCCCAGCTGGAACAAGAGAGGAGGATACAGGAGCAGATGCATGCGAAGATGGAGAGGGTGGAGGCCGAGCGGGAGGCCGAGCAGCGGAGGATGGCGGACATTCTTCAGTACATGCAAAGTCTTGGCGCTGCTACGGGTGTAGTTCCGCCACCTTCGCTATTCGCTCCACCTCCACCTCCTCACTATTCTACTCCTGTGAGTATAAATGTTTTAGTTTGTATGTTCATGCTTATGGTCAAACCTAGTGGAGTATGAAAGTTTTATTCATGTATGGTATATATTTATCTTGTCTCACACATGCAATCTCTTCTCCTTTGTGCAGAATCAATAGGCGGCATCGAACGATCCTCATGCTTCAGCAAATCCTTCATCAAATCAGTCTCATTGGCCATCTTGATGATGATACTTGTGGTTGTTAATGGTACTTCTATTTGCAATTGTGGTTGTAGATGATAGAGCACTTGGATTACTTGTGAACTTATTTGTGTTATATTGTGAGACATGTGACGTTTGTGATATATATGTGACATTTGTGATATATATGTGGTGTTGGTGATATATATGTGCTGTTGATGATATATATGTGATGTTGGTGATGTTTGTTATATATATATTCTGTTTGTTTGGATGGGATGTAAAAAACAAATAACAAAGGCTATTTTTAGTCACTTTGCCGAGTGCAATGGCCATGACACTCGGCAAAGTGGCTACCTGGGAACATGCTTTGTTGAGTGCAAAGGCCATTGCACTCGACAAAAATCATAGATTTGCCGAGTGCCACGTGCAAGGCACTCGGCAAAGGTCGCCTATTTACCGAGTGTCTTGCCGGTGGCACTCGGTACAGCGGCCACCTTTGCCGAGTGTCTGAGTCAACGGCGCTCGGCAAAGCGGCGACCTTTGCCGAGTGCTTGACCTTGACACTCGGCAAAGCTGCCATCATGGTGGCGCTCGCCGTCACATCGACTTTTCTTTGCCGAGTGTCAGATTAGCACTTGGCAAAGGCTTTGCCGAGTGCCCGATAAAGTGCACTCGGCAAAGAAGTCTTTGCCGATAAACTATTTACCGAGCACCCTTTGCCGAGTGTAACACTCGGCAAAGGCTTTGCCGAGTGTATATCAACCTTTGCCGAGTGCCTGAGGCACTCGGCAAAGAAGCTAAATCTGGTAGTGACGTGTGGCGCCTGCCGGAGTGGGAGTCAGGAGTGGCAACACGAGGACTCGAGGACGACTGGGCGAGGAGGCCGCCGTGGAAAGGCAGTCACGATCATCTTTCCGTAGCACGAGCAGCAGTAGCTGCCGTCGCCTCACTACTCTTCCCAATACGCGGTGGCCCGACCTGATCGGCCTGACTGCTCCTCTCCTTTGCCCTATCCTCCCCTTTCCTTTCTAATGAAAAGGGAAAAACACGTGGAAAAGAAAAGAAAAGAAACGCATGGCTGGTGGCCTGCTGCCTTCTGGCCTCAGCATGTGTCGTCCTCCACTTCCACTCTAGACTCCACCATTGGCGATGACGCGATGTGCCGTGCCGATCGACGGTTGCTGCTAGACCTGGCTGGACTCATGCCGACCAGTGTCACCGGCCGGCGAAGCCTCTCGTCGGGGCTCTCCTAGCCTGCTCGTGCTGGGTGCCTAGGTCAAGGCGGTACGCACAGTATGTTTCAGCCGGCGACAACTGACGGAGCGATCGACGATGCGCCGTCTCTTGTCTGGCTGTGAGTAAGATGCCGCGTGCGTCGTGTCGTGTCAGCGCCATGTCGGCGAGGGCGGAAAGAGGAGGCATCCCAGGGAGGAGAAAAATTTGCATTTAGTCCTTTCTAAAAACTTATTTTTATAAATAAACCCTCCATAAAATGTTTTCTGTTAATAGACCAAAGTTCGGCGTACAATAACTTTACACCAAGATACGTGGCTCAGCGCTCCATGATTTAATGCTAAATTTGCTACGTAAGCGCCAGCATGTCGGTCCGGCCGAGTCTCGGCGTTCAATCACGCCGAGAGCATCTACGTCGGCGTGCAATACATTAACGCCAAGCCGCCAAGGTGTTGCTGGTTCAGACTACGGTACAAGCTAATAGCCCAAGTAAATGTACTTGTGCATTCAATATCTTTTGAAGATCCATAAAAAAATAAATATAAATTCCTTTGACATAAGATCAATTTCATTAGAACCATAGTGTTACCCTCTATGGGACAAAAATACAAAAATGGATAAAATGTTTGTCAAGATTTTCTAGAGAATCAGACATGATTGACAGGATGTAATTTTAACGTGGCCTAATATGTTGTAACCGGTAGGTTTCTTCTCTTTGGAGTTTTGGTTAAGCACTGTGCTAGCTGGTTCTCCTTTGTATTTTTGGATTTTAAGAGCATCTTCAAGAGTTTCCAAAATCCACTCCCAATCTTGATTTTTTTAGCAAGATTGACAACGTGCTCTCCAACAACTCTTAATCTCAGTTTCCAATCTTTCCGCACTTGGAAAAATAGGCACGATCGCGCAGAAATATACGGACGTGTATCAATCGGCCAATCTAGAGGTGAAAGAATGTGGGAAAGAATAAGAAGTAGGACATGGTTTCTACGTGTTTCCTGTGAAATTAAACTGATTCCTATAAAATTGTTGGATGAATCTTGTGAAATTGCTGCATTTTGGAAATATATTTCTCTCCTCGCATCCTTGACGATGAGGACTTCCATGTGTGTATTCTTTTATTTTACTTGCTTCTATTGTGGCAAAACTGTCTAATCTAATGTCTCCCAGGAGTGCTTGTCTTCCATTAGACACATAAGCATCCAAAGGAGAACACTAAATTACTCGGTTCTGTTGGGCACACCCCGTGGGAGAACCCAAAAATCCATATTTTTGTCATCAGGATCACAAATGAGAGAATAAAGCTTACATCATTCTTAACCATTTCTTACATCACTTTTAATACAACATCAGAGTATAACATTTATTATTTAACAGCGGAATGTAATCACATTATCAGAGTTATGAATAATTTAATTTAATAGCGGAATATAAACATGTGATCAGAATTATAGCAGAAATAAATACCTATTCGTGAAAGGATGAAGCATTGATATATAAACTATGACAATAGATTATAATACTTTCATTCATAAAAACATTTAGTCAGAGTTATAAATAAAAACTACGACCGCAGCGTAAAGGAATCCTCGCTGAGCCCACCAGGAGGTATCCACAGACAAGGGTTAGCTCTAACATGCACCTGTCACCTGCAACAGGGGGAATAAAACCCTGAGTACTCAATTGTACTCAGCAAGACTTACCCGACAGGAGAAAAGAAAAGACTCCAAGGATATGCAAGACTATCTAACTTGTGGGTTTATTGCATTTGTAGGAAGCATTACTAAGCGTGCGTCCTTATATTCGATTTTTATTAATAGCCGCATTGGTTCATTTACTAGCCATTCTATGTAAGCACCTGTACTACTTTCAAGCAGGTGGTAAGCAATCAGAATTCCTTTTCTTTCCATCTTTCATCTTTCAGTTCTTATTATGGTGCTAGACACAAAACAAGCCATACCGAATCGCCCGACGATTCGCGAATCAATGCCCCAACTGGGTACCCCGAAAACACATGCCCCACTTGTACCTCGAGCACAAGCAGGACCAACCCATCACCCTCCTGTCCTAGGATCCTAGGTCCCCATCTAAACTAGGACTCCAAGCCCCCGCGCCCCTGAGTCCCAGACTTAGGGCGGTGCAAGGACCTGCTCCACCAAAAAGAAACCCTAACAGTTGGTCTGGAAAGAGCTGAAACCCACTACAAGAGAGCAACAAGCCTTCTAAGCGTCCATACACAAGTATGTGCTCGGGATAATAAATCTATGACTTGCCCACGATGCCTTATGCAACGACCGGTCCTTAACCGACACAGACAGGGAAATCAGTATAACCAAGCCATGCCCCGCGTCCATGGTGACATAACCTCTTACACCCACCAATACCCAAACCATATCTCTGCCCGATCACTATTTTTCCTTTCCACCATTTTTTATTTTCTAGTGATAATAATACAGTAACATATTTCCTATATCTCGCGAGTGACAGGCAATCACTCGACTTCTACCGGAGTCCTGTAGCATACAATTCTATATGATCCTATCATACTAGTAAGACTCATAGGATAAAGATATATATGCAAGTGGGTTTCATTCAACTCCTCAAAACTTAATGCACAAATATAATTTAAACTGCAGAAAAGTAGGGGTTATGCACCGGGGCCTGCCTGGGTAAGATATATAACCAAAAGTTAGTATTTGCATCTTCAGCTCATCCACCATCAATGGATAGAAAGCCCATTGCATCATCTCCTGGAGAGAATACCATTACACCATCTTCGGATTCTCAATCATCCTTCAATTGATCTGTTGATCCATCATCGTACATATATGATATGCAATGCGATGCAATGAAAGAAGTAATTAATCAACTACAACCGTGATTCGTACAATATGATTTACGCCTCTCAAGTTAATGAGCTAGTTCTAACGACAACCGTACTTATCTATGTATCAATATTGTCGAATAAGGTGTTATTTCTCAACAAATATTTTAGTTATACAAACACAAGTTGTTTCTTTATTTCATTCTATTGATTTAATCACTATTCAAAATAGGGCATCATTATCTATCTAGTAAACTAATTATTCCAGAGCTACAAAAATTACAGTGAATACCTAATATTGCTAGGAGCCTACTGTGAAAATTTTAGATCCAACACTATTACCAATTTATCACAACAATTCCTTTAAGTTTATATTTTTACAATATTAAGTACCTTAAATTAATTATATAGCTTCCAAGAATATTATCACACTATGTGATCAAAATATACTAACAGGTAGATCCTGATTTTAGAAACCTAATAAAATTAGTTCCCTGTTTTTTGGACCACTACACAGATTTATATTGATTTTACAAATTTGCCTTATGCGCGAATTTAGATTTTGCTTTAGAAAAATAAATGGGCCAGCGATCACCTACTTGGCCCAATGGGAGCGGCATACGGCCGGCCTAGGCCTAGGTCATAGGCCGGCCCAGCGGGGTAGGCGGTGGCCCAACATGGGGCGATCGACCCAGCAGCGCCAGTGGCCCAGGCGGCAATGCAGGCCAGCCCAGATGCGACACATTTGCAAAATAGCCCCAATACTTTCCTCAAATTAACGAAGCCCTTAATTACAAACCTATGAGTCTAGTCTTTTTGCAAAATGGACACCGTAAAACTCTCTATTTGCGTTTCCTCACCTTCTCACCTTCTCCTCTTCACAAAAACAGAGCACGAAGCAATCCACCGACCCGTGCATGGTTTGACGGCGGTGAGGGCAAGCTGGTCGGCCACACGGTAGGGCAGTGACCGACTGCACCCACGTCTAGCCCTAATTCGGTCCATAGTAGTTCGTGGTGGCCTAGCCATGGCAGCTGGCGGCTGCCAGCGGACACGGCAGGCGACAGCGGTGCTACAGCGATGTAGGGGACCCAGGAGGCGAGGTGCAAATGCCTAGGCACTGGCGGACCTGATGTGCACCCGGTTGGACGGTACCATGGAGGCGGAGCCCACGACGGCAGCAGCAGCGGGACGAGCCAGGCGGATGGCGCACAGGGCAACGGTGGCTCTAGGATGGCACGGGTGGTGGTGGCGTGGTCGAAGGTGGAGCAGCACGAGCAGACATGATGCACCGGCGGGTGGGTGCGGCATGGCAACTGGTGAGGGCAGCCTTGCTGATGCGGTCCAGCGTGGAATCATGGGTGGTACTCTAGGCTCGGGCGGTTGCGGCATGGGCGGCGGGAGCGGCCGTAGGTGCGAGCAGCGAACGACCACGCATATGGTGAGGAGGAGGAGCGCTCGTGAAGGGGGGAGAGACCGACGACGGCGGGCGCAGTCAAGGCGGCCGTAGTCCAGCGTTACGGTTCGACAGGAGGAGCAGCAGGTCTGCATGGGGCCAAGGCACGCGCGAGGAAGATGCAGGCCCAGCATGGAGAAGGAAGGAGCGGCGCGGGTCCTAGGCGGGTCACGGTAGCCAGGAGCGCTTCGAGCGAGGAGGACGGACGAACTGACGATGTGGCTCGGGCAATGGCGGTGATGGGGCTTCGGCTTTGGTGTGGCTCGGCAGCAGCGGATTGGCCATGACAGGGCACTATGAGGCAACATGGGGTAGGAAAACTGCAGGACCGGTGTAGCCATAGGGCACACGCAGCACGGCGGCATAGCACCAGCACTGACGCGCACCAGAAGAGGAGAAGGTCGAGCGAGAGAGCAAGCGAGTAGGAGCTGGGTCGCCTCCCTATGGCAGCATAAAAGAAAAGGGAGGAGGAAATGTCCTACACATGCCAGAGGACGGACAGAGACAAGGAAGGATGAAGCCAAGGCCGTAGCTGGTGGCGTGACATTCGCACGATGCGGCATGAGTCTCGACACGGCCAGCAGAGAAAGAAGAAGAAAGGAGGAAACAACGGAAAGTTTGGCCGAGTCTGACAGAAACAATAAGGCAGGCAGCAAGGACAAGCAGAGGTAGACTATAGCTCGGCCTCGGCGTACATGGAAGGAAGGAGAAAAAGGGAGGGAGAGAGGGATAGGTCTGGCATGGCTTGGCCTCGTCATAGGTGCGATGCGACTACGAAAAAGACCACACAACACATGCACCGACAGACAGTAGAGAGAGGCAAGGCAAGGATGAGACCGCGCAAGGTAGGCAAAGAGACCAGACAAGAGGCATTTGAAAAAGCAGGCGCACGAGATAGGGCGGGGAAGAGAAAAAGGACCTATTGCATGCTTGAATGCTCGGTGCGACTGCCGTTCACATAAAAATATCGGATGCGATAACTCATACTCATACCACGCCATGGAACAAAATATGAAAGCGTTATGTAATTCTTTTGCACAAAACAAATCACCACAAGAACATTTTAAAATATAATTCCAAATTTTTACCGCTGACGCGAAAAGCTAGTTTTTAAAATTTTAAAATCTAAGAAAAATTGTTTTGAAAAATTTTCATAGGCCTAAATCATGGTGCAAAACAAGATCGTAACACCAGGGGTGTTACAATCAACCCCCCTAAAAAATCTCATCTCGAGATTCGAAGGTAGAACCCAAAAAGGGGAAAACGCAATTACATTTTGTAGATCTGGGATTACATGAAAGATTACACGACTTCGAATACTAACCACATGGGGATCTAGGGATACATGGTTAAGAGCAACCTGGTAGAACCAAGACTTAATCAGAAGTCGAGATAGACGAGGGCAATGGAGAAACAACAAGATAATGATTATCCAAAACATGGCGTAGCACCAACAGATCCAGAAACAGTCGACTGAGAAGTAAAACATCGTGAATCCTCAGATTGACTACCCTAAGGGAACTTGAACTTCTTCGATGAACCAGATCCTTTCTTCTCCTCAGATTACACCATCACCTCAGGCTGACGAACCAAGCTTTACGATGGCAACTGGATTTTGTAACTCTGCCTCGAATGCGAGGGAATGGGAAGAAGAAGAAGAAGAAGAAGAGCAAGGACCAAGGGGATCTTATAGTGGCGAATGGAGGTGGAGCGCAACACTAGAAGTGGAGGCAACATGGATAGGGTACACAGACGGGTCATGCTATGGAGACAAGGTTGGACATCGTGTGCTTCCTGCACAAGTGAATGGAAGGGAAATAAAGGAGGGGAGATAAGAGGGTGCGCTCGACGAGTGAGGCGTGCAGGCGGTCGTGTCCCCAAAAGAAGAAAGAAAGGAGAGGGAAAAGGGGGGGTCTAGTATGAGGGATAAGGCGTGAGAGTCATGAGCCGACCGGGTGCTGGGAAAAGGAGAAACACACAATGCACAAAGACGACGAGTGCGACACGATGTCGCGTCCATGTGAAAACAGGGTGCTAAATGCCCGATACAAATAGCGTTCGCAAGGCACGCAGCGAAATGACCTAGCATGCGTAGCACGGTCAACTAAACACAGGGCTTAGGACATGACATCTACTCAGGCTTTTACAATCACTCCCGACTATCCACGACTAACTTTTCTTACTATTCGCCTTTCCTTTCCTTGTCCACATCCGTCTTTCCTATAGACTAAGACCATGTCATATGTTCTTCCTCCAAAACCACCTCCTCTTGCTTTTCTTACCTTGAGAGAACACTATGTCATCAACCTATTGTGGATTTCCCATTTGAACACCTAAACAATTTCCAAGGAAATTATTTGTAGCAAAAGTGGTATGGTGGTGTAACTTGGTAAAGGTACTTGGTTAACAACCTCGATACCAGCACGTGCCGAGCAGCGTCACATGTGGCAGTTGTTCCACAGGGAGCCCTCAGTTTCATCATGGCACCATAAGCTATTAACCAGGCAACTACTACCAAGTTACATCCCATGAAGGCGGTGGGGTCATAGACCACAGAATAAGAGGAGTATTGCAAGGGAAGATTCAAACAAGGGTTCCTTTAGCAACAAGGAACAAGGAATTCAAATCCAAAGTGGATTTGATTTAAAGAGATTCAAGTGTTTCGCTAGGACATCCACAATTAGTTGATATAGTGTCCTATGTTATCCAATCACGGTAGATTTGCTGATATCTAGATGGTAACTTCTCTTGTAACTCACTTAACATCGCCCTTGAAAACTTGGAGCACGTCTAATGAGTCTTAAAGTAGATGGACACAATAAACACAGTGAAATAACACAATGCATATTCCAACAGTCTTATATAGGTACATCGTACAGGCATTCATACTCCCATCCATGACACAGCATTAACCTTCCCTACGTCGGACGATCTCAACAACTACGGACGACAACAACGGCAAGAGTACAATACCAAAGGACAACAATGACAAGCACTACTACTACAGGTATAGCATCCTAGGCAACTAATCTACTTGGGACCATGCATCTTCCTTCTTGGGCTCAATGGATTCTTCTTCCGCATTGGCTATGGATTTGCATCTTCTCATGGCAAAGGCTGAGTGAGAGGAACCAAGGGTTCTGCTTCTAACACTTCCAAAGGTGGAGGTGCTAGCAGTTTTGCATTGCCGGTTCTCCTTCTTTTAGGTGGGTGGATAGGGATCCCCTCCAAGATAGGGGCATCCTGCCTTTCATCAACCAACGTCCTCCGCTTGGCCCTAGTGAACAGATAGACCTCACCTAGCTGATGGATATGCCAATCTTTAGCCTCCTTCAGGGCTTTCGACATGGTAGTCTCCTATCTCTCAGCAGCTGTAGCACTGGCATGTGCTTTGGCGAACTACACCTAGAGCATCTGGTTGAAGATCTCGGCTTCCTCAATGCATCGAAGGCACGCCCTTAGCTCCAAGGCTTGACAATCATACTGCTCATCTAGAGCAAGCAGGTACATGGTCAACTGCACCACGGTAGGACTGTCCTCTTGCACATCCTGCCCTTGTAAAGCTTCCATGCGAGCCCTCCATGCCCGCTGATTCCTATCCAAAGGTGGAAAGAACCGCATGGGAGTACGGGTAATAGGCTCTTCATAGATCTAGCATAGGTACCATAAGGCTTTGCAGGCCATAACCTGGTAGGTGTCGGTGAAGCTAAACTCAGTTACGGTCACACTCCAGGCTTCGGTGAGGTTGGGGAACTCTTCACTCTACCCGATGTAGATGGTAACCTCACACCAGTCAGTGCCATGCTCCTCATACTCATGAC
This sequence comes from Miscanthus floridulus, assembly GCF_019320115.1. Lineage (NCBI taxonomy): Eukaryota > Viridiplantae > Streptophyta > Magnoliopsida > Poales > Poaceae > Miscanthus > Miscanthus floridulus. The sequence goes on from NC_089592.1 coordinate 75,329,341, forward strand.
CCTCATACTTAGGATGATCTTTGACTCCAAGCTTTTGCAGGGTGGCATGCAGAATTTTAGGAAAACCCTCAATGTTCAGGCAATAACTACTAACCCAGGCTCCCGCCATCTCTGGCGATGGTGGTGAGGAAGCTTGAGCGAAAAGCTAGCTCAAAGGAAAAGCTAAGTGAGCTAAAGTGCACCGAGTGGTGGTACCAAGGGCTAAGCCAGGCTCTGCTTATAAAGGTAGAGCGTTTAGTGGTCCTGGCATGGCCCACCAGGGTTCCCACGTGGGATCACTACGACGAATCGACCAAATTCTACGCGTTCGAGGTGAGCGACGTGCGATGTCATTACTGACTAGTACGACTATAGGTCAAGGGTCCAACAAGAGTGTAGAAAAGAGGTACGGGGAGACATGGGTCACAACAGGCGTGAACCATGGGTGAACATGGAGCACGAAGCCACAGTGCATACCTAACTCTAGAACAGGAACGAGGTAGTCGTGCACAAAACAACACGTGTGACAACTATGGATGGCGTATTTGCAAGTAATACGAGTACTACAATACACAAGTAGGATATGCATAAATGCACGTCCTATATGTCCTTTCATTGTTGCCAACATATAGGGCAACCGTTCTCAAATTTTTGGCACATCGTTCTCTCCCTGTAGCTAGTCGATACTATCGGACTATGCTCGAGTCAGTGTACCTGCAGAAAAAATTGATTAAGCCTACTTAAGTTAGCAGAGTGCCATCTATCCTGGATACATAACCATAGTAATAGGACTACTTATATAACTTCGCATAAAACGTCCTAACTTTTTGCAAAAATAGGTTGTCAAATTTTTGCTTAGAAAAGGTTTTTAAAACTTTATTTCCTTATTTGCGCTCTGATACCATCTGTGGCAGAACCGCCTAATCTAATGCCTCCTAGAAGTGCTTGTCTTCCATTAGACACTAAGCACCTAAAGGAGAACACTAAATTACTCGGTTTCGTCGGGCACACCCCATGGGAGAACCCAAAAATCCACATTTTTGCCATCAAGATCACAAATGAGAGAATAAAGCTTACATCATTCTTAACCATTTCTTACATCACTTTTAATACAACATCAGAGTATAACATTTATTATTTAACAATAGAATGTAATCATATTATTAGAGTTATGAATAATTTAATTTAACAGCGGAATATAAACATGTGATCAGAATTATAGCGGAAATGAATACCTATTCATGAAAGGATGAAGCATTGATATATAAACTATGACAATAGATTATAATACTTTCATTCATAAAAACATTTAGTCAGAGTTATAAATAAAAACTATGATCACAGCGTAAAAGAATCCTCGCTGAGCCCACGAGGAAGTATCCACAGACAAGGGTTAGCTCTAGCATCCACCTATCACCTGCAACAGGGAGAATAAAACCCTGAGTACCTAATTGTACTCAGCAAGACTTACCCGATAGGAGGAAAGAAAAGACTCTAAGGATATGTAAGGCTATCTAGCTTGTGGGTTTATTGCATTTGCAGGAAGCATTACTAAGCGTGCGTCCTTATATTCGATTTTTATTAATAGCCACATTGGTTCATTAACTGACCATTCTATGTAAGCACCTATACAACTTTCAAGCAAGTGGTAAGCAATCAGAATTCCTTTTCTTTCCATCTTTCATCTTTTAGTTCTTACTATGGTGCTACACACGAAACAAGTCATACCGGATCGCCCGGCGATTCACGAATCAATGCCCCCAGCTGGGTACCCCGAAAACACACGCCCCGCTTGTACTCTGGGCACAAGCAGGACTAACCCATCACCCTCCTATCCTAGGGTCCTAGGTCCCCGTCTAAACTAGGACTCCAAGCCCACGCCCTTGAGTCCCGGACTCAGTGCGGTGTAAGGACCTCCTCCACCAAAAAGAAACCCTGATAGTCGGTCCGAAAAGAGCCAAAACCCACAATAAGAGAGCAACAAGCCTTCCAAGCGCCCATACACAAGTATGTGCTCGGGATAATAAATCTGTGACTTGCCCACGATGCCTTATGCAACGACCGGTCCTTAACCGACATAGACAGGGAAAGAAGTGTAACCAAGCCATGCCCCGCGTCCATGGCAACACAACCTCTTACACCCACCAATACCCAAACCATATCCCTACCCGGTCACCATTTTCCTTTCCACCATTTTTATATTTTCTAGTTATAATAATATAGTAATATATTTCCTATATCTCGTGAGTGACAGGTAATCACTCGACTTCTACCAGAGTCCTGTTGCATAGCATTCTACACAATCCTATCATACTAGTAAGACTCATAGGATAAAGATATATATGCAAGTGGGTTTCATTCAACTCCTTAAAACTTAATGCACAAATATAATTTAAACCGCAGAAAAGTAGGGGTTATGCACCGGGGCTTGCCTGGGTAAGATATATAACCAAAAGTTAGTATTTGCATCTTCAGCTCATCCACCATCAATGGATAGAAAGCCCATTGCATCATCTCCTAGAGAGAATACCATTACACCATCTTTGGATTCCTAATCATCCTTCAACTGATCCATTGATCCATCATCATACCTATATGATATGCAATGCGATGCAATGAAAGAAGTAATTAATCAACTACAACTGTGATTCGTACAATATGATTTATGCCTCTCAAGTTAATGAGCTAGTTCTAACGATAACCGTACTTATCTATGTATCCATATTGTCGAATAAGGTGTTATTTCTCAACAAATATTTTAGTTATACAAACTCAAGTTGTTTCTTTATTTCATTCTATCGATTTAATCATTTTTCGAAATAGGGCATCATTATCTATCTAGTAAACTAATTATTCTGGAGCTACAAAAATTACAGTGAGTACCTAATATTGCTAGGAGCCTACTGTAAAAATTTTAGATCCAACACTATTACCAATTTATCACAACAATTCCTTCAAGTTTATATTTTTACAATATTAAGTACCTCAAATTAATTATATAGCTTCCAAGAATATTATCACACTATATGAACAAAATATACTAATAGGTAGATCCTAATTTTAGAAACCTAATAAAATTAGTTTCCTAATTTTTGGACCACTACACAGATTTATATTGATTTTACAAATTTGCCTTATACGCCAATTTAGAATTTGCTTTAGAAAAATAAATGGGCCAGTGATCACCTACTCTGCCTAGCGGGAGCGGCATACGGCCGGCCCAGGCGTAGGCCATAGGTCGGCCTAGTGGGGCAGGTGGTGGCCTAATGCGGGGCGACCGGCCCAGCAGCGCCAGTGGCCCAAGCAGCAACGTAGGCCAGCCTAGGTGTGGCACATTTGCAAAACAACCCCTGTACTTTCCTCAAATTAACGAAGCCCTTAATTGCAAACCTATGAGTCTAGCATTTTTGCGAAATGGACACCATAAAACTCTCTATTTGCGTTTCCTCACCTTCTCCTCTTCACAAAAATAGAGCATGAAGCAATCCACCAGCCCGTGCAAGCTTCGACGGCGGTGAGGGCGAGCTGGCCAGTCGCATGGTAGGGCGATGACCGACTGCACCCATGTCTTGCCCTAATCTGGTGCACAGTAGTCCGTGGTGGCCTAGCCACGGCAGCTGCCGGCTGCTGGCGAACACGGCTGGTGGCAGTGACGCTGCGGTGATGGAGGGGGCTGGGGAGGCGAGGTGCAAACGCCTAGGCACTTGAGGACCTGATGCGCACCTAGCTAGACAGTACCATGGAGGCAGAGCTCCAGGACGGCACGGGTGGTGGTGGCACGATCGAAGGTAGAGCAGCGTGGGCAGACATGGTGCACCGATGGGTGGGTGTGGCACAGCAACTGGCAAGGGTAGCCTTGCTAATGCAGTCCAACGTAGGACCACGGGCGGTACTCTAGGCTTGGGCGGTTGTAGATCGGGCGACGAGAGCGACCGCTGGTGCGAGCAGTGAACGACCACACACATGGTGAGGAGGAGCAGCGCTCGTGTAGGGGGGAGAGAACGACGATGATGGGCGCAGTCTAGGCGGCCATGGTCCAGCGTTGCGGTTCAGTAGGAGGAGCAGCAGATCTACATGGGGTCAGAGCATGCACGGGGAAGATGTAGGCCTAGCGTGGAGAAGGAAGGAGCAGTGCGGGTCCCAGGCAGGGCACAACAGCCAGCTGCACTGTGAGTGAGGAGGATGGATGAACCAATGACGTGGCTCAGGCAACGGCGGTGATGGGGCTTTAGCTTTGGTGCTGCTCGGCGGCAGCAGACCAGCCACGGTAGGGCGCTGCGAGGCAACACAGGGTAGGAAAACTGTAGGACCGGCATAGCCATGGGGCATGTGCAGCACGGCGGCACTGCACCGGCACTAACACGCACAAGCAGAGGAGAAGGCCGAGCGAGAGAGCAAGCGAGTAGGAGCTAGGTCGCCTCCCTACGACAGCAGGAAAGAAAAGGGAGGAGGAAACATCCTACGCATGCTAGAGGATAGACGGAGACAACGGAGGACGAGGCCAAGGCCGTAGCAGGTGGCATGACGTTCGCATGATGCGGCATGAGTCTCAACATGGCCAGCAAAGAAAGAAGAAGAAAGGAGGAAACAATGGAAAGTTTGGCCAAGTCCGACAGAAACAACAAGGTAGGCAGTAAGGACAAGCAGAGGTAGACTATAGCTCGGCCTCAGCGTACACGGAAGCTAGGAGAAAAAGGGAGGGAGAGAGGGACAGGTCTGGCATGGCTTGGCCTCATCATAGGCGCAACGTGACTGTGGAAAAGACCGCACAACACAAGCACCGATTGACAGCAGAAAGAGGCAAGGCAAGGATGAGACCGCGCAAGGTAGGTAAAGAGACCAGACAAGAGGCATTTGAAAAAGCAAGCGCGTGAGATAGAGCGGGGAAAAGAAAAAAGACCTGCTGCATGCTTGAATGCTCGGTGCGACTGCTGTTCACATAAAAATATCAGATGTTATAGCTCATACTCGTATCATGCCATGGAACAAAATATTAAAGCATTATGTAATTCTTTTGCACAAAACAAATCGCCACAACAACATTTTAAAATATAATTCTCGATTTTTACCGTTGACGTGAAAAGTTGGTTTTTAAAATTTTAAAATCCGACAAAAATTGTTTCGAAAATTTTTCTTAGGCCTAAATCGCGGTGCTAAACAAGATCATAACACCAAGGGTGTTACATCTATTTTGCACCAATAAAAAAATGACTTGCCAAGTGTTGAGTATCGATATTAGGGATACCTAGAAGAAGAAGGCTAATGGCCACGAACAACTTACTCGCCCGACCATGAGGGCGTGGGCCCCATCTCGTCCAACCCTAAGGGTGCGAACTCTATCTCATCCGACCCCAAGGGCATGGGCTCCATCTCATCCGACCCTGAGGGCACGGGCTCCATCTCGTCTGACCTTGAAGGCGTGGGCTCTATCTTGTCTGACCCCTCGAGGGGGAGCTCACCTCACTCAACCCCTCAAGGGGGGATTCCACCTCGCCCGACCCTAAGGGAATAGATTCAGTCTTGGGTGGGAGCATAGGCCCCATAGGGACCTGCACTGTCTCCAACAACTACGAGTATAAGAGTACAGACCCGAGGTGAAACTTCTGACACCAGAAAGGGAGTAGGCACGTCTTAACGTGACCCATGGCCACAATGAGCCATACTTGGGAGCTCACGTCGCTGACAACATCGAGTAGGCCAACACTATGCTACCTAACCCCCATATGACTTCCGTTAGGGTACTTGTTGACCATGCTGCCACCGGGATGGAATGGGCCGCCACAACCTGCTGACGACGCCCGCGTGTAGCGCCAATGGCGAATAGGGTCATGACATGGAGCCATACCCATCATCTTCTATAGGACCAATGGGACCCATGGAGGGGGGATGAAGGATGATGCGAGCTCTCTTTCTCTCTCTCTCTCTCTTTCTCTCATGTAACATGCGTCTTCCCCTTCACCTATAAAAGGGAAAGCAGGATGCCCCACAAGAGGGATAGAGTTTAACTAGACTCAACTCCATTTGATCCTTCCATCAGAGACTTGGGACCTTCTCTCTCTCTTGCCCATTTGTAACCCCTACTATAAACAATACCAATAACATGAGCAACCTCAAACTAGATGTAGCGACATTCCGCCCGAACCAGTATAAACCCTTGTTTCCTTGGAGCACACCATCCGGGCTAGATGCGCAAACATAAATTTACTAGCCAGCAGTTCAAAACACTAATAGTTGGCGCACTAGGTAGGGGCCTTTTGTGTGTCTTGTCATCCACAATAGGCCATGGATGGCAAGCCACGGTGTTAGCTAGGTCTCGGGCGCGCACATGCGCTTCGGGAGCCTAGATTTCTTCATCACCATGGAGGGAGAGCTGGTGCGGGCTCCCACCCACATCCAACTTCTAGGCTCCACCAACCTCGACACAACCATCGTGGCCCTCAAATAGCTATAGCTACACACCCTGGAGGACCGTGCATCCAGGAGCGACTAGCTCCTCGGCTTCAATTACGGGAGCCTAGAGCACCAGCTCGACGCCTTCCTAGGACCCCAAACTTCTCAAGAGGACCTGCGCTACCTCACCTTCTCGTTCGCTAACATCATGACACACCTTAACAGAGGGGAACTGCTCTCCCTAGAATACCTCACCCAGAGCACCCTGACAGCATTCCTGTTCGGTCTATGCAATGCTGCAAGGACCATTGGTCACCTCGCGGCGCAATGCATGCACCCGTCGCCCATGGACGATGAATTCATGGGTATGATGGACTATGTCGTTGAATCTTTCCATGACCTTCTCAAGGGAGATTCAGAGACAATCTCCAACTTTGACTCCAGTAGGGGAAGCCATCACCCCTCGCGAGAATGCTTCATGGCAGGCACCCCCGAGGGGTGCATCAAAAGCATTCGCAAGGGACGGCTACTCCTATGAATGACCCCGATAATGATGTTGAGGGAGATGCAGGGGCCCCACTTCACCTGTGGGTAGAGAAGCTAAGGGCACAACATAAGGATATCGAGGATGCGTGACTCTAGCTATAGTAGAAGAATGTGGAGCTCAAGCGTGAGATCGAACACCATAGAGACGGTAGCCGTGCATGTGCCATCACCCGTGACATAAACTGGAGGATCATCGAGGATGATAGAGGCCTCCCACACTTTGCATGGGCAAGCCAAAACATAGCTATCATGGTGGCCTTGCTCTGAGGGCTCCTAGAGCCCACGACACCCAAAGACCATTGGGCCCATCAGAAGATCTGCACGCTGCTTGAGCACATGGTGGTGCAGCAGGCGGAAAGCACGTTGTCTCAGCGATGTGAGCTTGATGCCAGTTAGCGCATGTCTTTAGGACGACATGGCTATGATGTATCCATCCACCAGGCACCATGTAATGGCGGGGGTCTTACCATGGTCCCGATGCATGAGCGTCTCAGCCCCAACCGTGATGCACGTAACACCATAGACAACCATAGGCATGGACAGGGGGACAAGAGAGACGAGCCTAGCCATGGCTACCACCCTCGTCGCGGTGGACACTACGACAGCGGCGAGGACTAGAGCCTGAGCCTCGATCTGTGGGGCCCCATGCTATCGACCGGCACATCCTCAACGTGCCTTTCCCACCACGGTATCAACCACCGACCAACATCCTGAAATACTCTAGGGAAATAAACCCTAGCCTGTGGCTCGAGGATTACCAGCTTGCTTGTCAAGCCGCTGATGTGGATAGTGATTACTTCATTATCCACAACCTCCCCTTGTTCCTAGCGAATTCGGCACGAACATGGTTGGAGCATCTTCCACCAACCTGAATTCAAAGTTGGGCGAACCTGAAGGAGATCTTTGTGGAAAACTTCTAGGGCACCTACATGTGCCCTGAGAACCTCTAGGATCTGAAGAATTATCGACAGAAGGCCAGGAAAATCTTTGTGAGTACATCCGATGCTTCTCTAGTCTGGGACCACCTACGAGTCCCTAGTCCACAAGCTAGGACACAAGGGACCTTAGACCACTAAGGAGCTCCTTGACAATGTGACCAACCATGCCTCAGGTGAGGAGGCAGTCAGAGCAATTTTTGACAACCCCAAGGGCAAAGCGAAGTGGGACGAGGACACCGATGAGGGCACCTCTAACCGCCCAAACAAGAAGAAGAATAAGCAGTGACACAAGGGCTCACTCATGCTTGTTGCCGAGCAGAAAGGTGGCCAGGGGCCCATCGAGGGTGCTCCCAACCACTTTGAGAAGCTACTCGAAGTGTTGTGCTCGAACACACCTTCCCCGTCAAGCACTTGTACAAGGACTGCGCGCTCATGAAGCATTTCCTATCTGGTGGCTCCAAAAAGGGGGACCAGGGGAAGAAGCCTGAGCTGGCAGCAGATGATGTCAAGGGGAAGGATGGTAGCTTCCTGACACCAAATGGCTACCTCATGATCTATGGTGGGGTGGTGGCTTACGACTCCAAGCACCGTCAAAAGCTCGCACGTCATGAGGTCTATGCGGCCAAGCCCGCCATGCCATCTTCACTACAGTGGTCAGAGTCTGCCATCACCTTTGACCGATTCGACCACCTAGAGAGCATCCTATAGCTAGGATGGTACCTACTAATGGGCGACCTAATCATTGGCACAAAGCGGCTCACCAAGTTGCTGATGGATGGAGGCAGCGACCTCAACATCATGTATGCCGAGACGCTTGATGCCATGGACATGGACTGGTCGTGTGTCCGACCGACCGAGGTGCCTTTCCATGGCATTGTGCCAGTTCAACAAGCCATACCACTTAGGCAGATCGACCTACCCATCACCTTCAGGGATCCGGTCAACTATAGGATGGAGACCCTCATATTTGAGGTGGTTGGGTTCCACGAAACCTACCACGTCATCCTAGGACGACCGTGCTACATGAAGTTCATGGCCGTCCCCAACTACACTTACCTGAAGCTCAAGATGCCAGGCCCACATGGGGTCATCACCATTGGCACCTCCTTCCAACGTGCTTATGAGTGCGAGGTTGAGTGTTGTGAGCACGCCTCCATGATTATCACCTCTGAGGAGCTCATTGTTACCAAGGAGGGGACCGCCGAGGAAGCATCTGACTCCAAGCAGTTGGCCAAATCTTTTGAGCCCATGGAGGGCATCAAGGAGGTCCTCATAGACCCCAGCAACTCTGAGGACAAAGTGGTGTGCATCAGACCCATGCTTTCCTCCAAATAGGAAAGTGTGCTCATCGACTTCCTCTGCTCCAATAAAGATATCTTCGCATGGAAACCCTCAAACATACTAGGCATTTCGAGGGAAGTTGCTGAGCACGCCTTGAGGATTAGGCTAGGCTCCAAGCTAATGAAATAATGCCTATGTTGCTTAGACAAGGAGAAGCACAGGGCCATTGGCGAGGAGATCATGAAGCTTTTGGCGGCCGGATTCATCAAGGAAGTGTATCATCTTGAGTGGTTAGCCAATCCCGTCCTCGTACGAGAAAAGAATAGGAAATGGAGAATGTGTGTTGACTATATGAGTCTCAACAAGGCATGTCCAAAGGATCCATTTCCTTTGCCACATACAGATTAAGTAGTCGACTTGACCTCAAGGTGTGAAACCCTCTGCTTTCTTGATGCGTACATTGGGTACCATCAGATCACGATGAAAGAATCCGATCATCTTGTGACTTCTTTCATCACCCCATTTGGATCATTCTGCTATGTCACGATGTTGTTTGGTCTAAAAATATAGGGGCTACATACCAGCATTGTATGCTCAAGTGTTTTAGGGACATCATCGGGCGAACCATTGAGGCTTATGTAGATGACATCGTGGTCAAGACCAAATAGGCTAACTAGCTTGTACCAGTCCTAGAGCAAACCTTTGTGAAACTCCGAGCAAACAACATCAAACTCAACCCTGAGAAATGTGTTTTTGGGGTCCCGAGGGGTATGCTGCTTGCGTTCATCATCTCCTAGAGTAGCATCGAAGCCAACCCGAAGAAGATTTCAGCCATCATGGAGATGGGCCTGATTTAGAATCTAAAGGGAGTACAGCGAGTTTTGGGGTATCTCGCCACACTCAGCCATTTTATCTCATGCCTTGGCGATTGAGGCCTCCTCTTATACCTACTTCTGAAGGAAACTGACCAATTTGCATGGATGCTCGAGGCTCAGGAGACACTTAACAAGGGCAAGGAAGTCCTGATGAGAGCCCCGATTCTAGTCCCGCCGACCGATGGGGAACCACTTCTGCTTTATATTGTGGTCATCACGTAAGTGGTCAGCGTCACCCTAGTGGTAGAATGGGAAGAAGAGGGACATGTCCTCAAGGTGTTGCATCCCGTATACTTCATTAGTGAAGTCTTATCCAATTCCAAGACTCGCTACCCCCAAATCTAGAAGCTCTTGTACGCCGTCCTGATCGCCAAGAGGAAGCTGCGTCACTACTTCGAGTCACACTCAATGATGGTCATGACATCATTCCCTTTTGGTGAGGTCATCCAAAACCAAGATGCCACAGGGAGAATCGTGAAGTGGGCACTTGAGCTGATGGGTCGGGGCATTTCATATGCCCCTCGAATGGCCATCAAGTCCTAGGTGCTGGACAATTTTGTTGTAGAATGGACCGAGATCCAAATGCCATCAACAGCCATCGATCAAGAGTAATGAATGATGTACTTCGATGGATCGTTGATGAAGAAAGGCACCAGTGTGGAGCTAGTCTTTGTTTCACCCCTTGGAGTGCGCATGAGGTACATAGTTTGCATTCACTTCTCTACCTCCAACAATGTGGCCGAATATGAGGCACTCATCAATGGCCTATGCATCATAGTTGAGTTAGGCATCCGACGGCTTGACATCTAGGGTGACTCACAGCTAGTCATCGATCAAGTCATGAAGGAGTCAAGCTGCCATAGCACCAAGATGGCTGCATATTGCCAAGAAGTCCACCAGCTAGAGAACAAGTTTGATGGCCTTGAACTCAACCACATCCCGAGATGACTCAACGAGGTGGCCAACACGCTAGCAAAAATGGCATCTAGCTAAGAGCCGGTCCCAACTAGCATCATCGCTAGCGATCAGTACAAACCCTCGGTCCGCTATGAGGAGCTGGAATAGACCGGTGATGGGCCACCTACCCTAGGATCGAAGGCTGACCGACCATTGGCTCCTTCCAACCTCAAAGTCATGGACCTTGACGAAGACCTAGTGACAAATCCTGACCCTCTAACTGACTGGGGACACCTTATCTTGATTACCTCCTCCGTGACGTGCTCTCGACTAACAAAATGGAGGCTCGATGGCTCGCACGTTGCGCCATATCCTTTGTCATTATTGAGGGGGAACTCTATAAGCGAAGCTATACCAAGATCCTATAGCGCTGCATCCCCATCAAACAAGGGAAGCTACTACTAAGAGATATCCATGGCGGGGTCTATGGACATCATGTCGCACCTAGGACCCTAGTCGTGAACGTGTTCTGATAGGGCTTCTACTGGCCAACCGTGGTGGCTGACACTGAGCAGACCATGCATACTTGCGAAGGATGTCAGTACTATGCTCGTCAAACCCGCCTACTGGCCTAGGCGCTCCAGATGATCCTCATCACGTGGTTGTTCATGGTCTAGGGGCTTGATCTGGTCGGACCCCTCAAAAGGGTGCCCGAGGACTACATGCATTTGATTGTCACCATAGACAAGTTCACGAAGTGGATAGAGGCTCGGTTGATTTCTGTGATCAAATCCGAGTAGGCTGTGCAATTCTTCCTTGACATCACCCACTGCTTTGGAGTCCCAAACTCTATCATCACAGACAACGGCACACAGTTCATCAAGAAAAAATTCCTCCAATTTTGTGATGACTGCCACATCCGCATAAACTGGGCCATTGTGGCGCACCCTCGCACAAATGGGTAGGTCGATCATGCAAATGGCATGGTCCTATAAGGCCTCAAGCCTTGAATCTTCAACTGACTGAACAAATTCAATGGATGTAGGGCTGTAGAGCTTCCCATGGTACTCTAGAGCTTGAGGATGACCCCTAGCTAGGTGACTGGCTACACACCTTTTTTCATGGTCTACGGTTTCGAAGCACTCCTCCCGACTGACCTTGATTACGGAGTGCTGAGGGTCAGGGCATACAATGAGTAGGGAGCCGAGACATCCAGCGTGAACACTCGAGGGTTGGGCCTCACTCAGGGGCTGATAAGAATATATCTACTCAGAAACATTCTTTGTGCCTGACCCCTCCTTACATTGAGATCTAGAAGCAAGAGTTATAGAAACAAATGCTGAGTAAAACTGGTCGGACCACAAGAAACCTACACCCCAGCGGCTATGATGTTTTTGCTCACTAGCGTGATCATAGTTTTTTCGCTCGCACCTCGAGCTTTACAACCTTAACATCAGAAGGGGTCAGATCACATCAACCTTGTTGTACATAAAAAAGAGAAGGACCAAAAGTCTATTTGTCCAAAACAAAAGTTAAAAACTTGTCCATTTATTACAAGTTCACCGTCCGACTCATCCAACTAACTAACCCCTTGGGCGGATGACTTCGTCCTTGATCTTTATGTAACACCTCGGATGTTTAAATATTAAAATCTAACATGTCATCATATGCATTGCAAAGCATTTGGCATTTGGTGAAAACTTTGATATGCATTTACTAAAACAAGTTTACATTTGTGTATTGAGTGTTGAATTGTATTGTTTGACTCAAGTTCAAAGTTTGTTTGGGTTTTGAATTTTCGAGAAAACCCCGCTTTTCAACATTTAAATCCTACCCTGAAAATCCATTTCAAAATCTAAGCATATTTTGGGGTTGGGCCCAAAAGCAAAAGTGTAGAGCTTGGCATGTTAAGCAAAGTTTATTTTTGAAGTTTTTCAAGTTGTTTAGAAAAATTTTGAGTAATTCAAAAAGGCGTAATTCGTTAAATATCCCCTATTTGAATTTAAAAGATCATTTCAAAATCTAGACCGAATTAGAAGATAGTTTTAAAAGCAAAGTTGTAGAACTTTTGATTTTGAACAACTTTTGTTTTTGGAGATTTTTGAGTTGTTATGAAAATTTGAGAGTAATTTGTGAATTTTAGCAAATGGCAAACTTGTAAATATTGTGAACAGTGTTCACCGCTGAAGCTACATAGCCGGCGACCGTCTTCGGTGTTCCAGGCGCGCGCGTGGCAGCCTTGGCTTCACGCTGGCATGGGAAAGGCGTCGCCGTGGCTTCTCCTTGCTTCCTTGGCCGCCCTATAAAGCTCCGACGCCGTCGTCGTTGTTCTTCCTTCGCCCTCTGTTTTTCCCGACGTTGCCGATCATCTCCGGTGAGCCCTCATCGTCGAACCAGTGCCTCTGCCATTGCAGCAAAGCATCCATTAGCTCCGCCTTATCCTTACACACTCAGCCAACCCATCAATTCAGCTTAATTTCGCTGGGAACCGCCACTCATCGTGTTTCTTCTCCACGGCCGGCAACCCCGCTGTCGAGCCCGCGTCGCCATGGCCAGCGCGCTACGGTGAGTCTCTGTCCTTGCTGAGTCTTGCTTCGGCTTCGCCGCAATGATGTAGTGCTTTGTGACCCATTGATTTCTCATTTTGACCACCACAGCTACCGGAGCATCACCGTCGTCGAAGATCGCTCCGCTGTGACCGCTGTCAACGTCGACCCGTGTCATCGTAGCTTATCCGGTCTCGTTCTTTGCTCCAACGTGTTCGTGGTGAGCTACTGGACCTTCCCATGCCCTCTGTTTCCCCGTTTTCGGCTTTGTTTCACCGGCATTGTGTCGCCATGCCACCGCAGCCGCCATGGCCGGCGTAGTGCGTGGTCTAGGCAGTAATTGGTCACGTTTGTGCCACAAATCGGTGCGCTGTGATGTAGTGATCATGTTAGTGCATTCGCCGTCGCCGTTGATCTCGCCGTCGTCGAGATATCGCCGGTCAGCGCCATCATCGCCGTAGTCAAAGCGGGAGGAAGGGGATGGCAGGTGGGGTCACCATGTTAGTGACTCAACGTTCAAATGGATTTTTCTATTTTCAGATTTGAACGAATAGTGTCTTTTTTGTTATTTTTGTGTAGATTTATTTAGAGCTCCAAAAATTATGAAAATTTTTGTGTGACTTCTCTGTGATGTAAAGTATTTAAGAAAAATATGAAATAATATTTTTTAGTACTTTTTGAATGTGATAAAAATTGCTCAATTTATTAATAAATGGATTTCCATGATTTTTCTAGGCTTATTTACTTGTCCAAAAATTATGAAATTTGTTTTGCCACTTAGTTATCATGTAATGAACATTTACTAAAATTTTGAGCTCAATTAGAATAAGTTGATTTATTTCATAATTTTGAATTAAATAATTAATTCATAAAAGCAAATAGTAACCTTTAATGATCTAGGTTTTGTTTGTAATTTTGGATTGAGTGATGACCTTAGGTCATTTGTTGATAATGATCCTTGGCAGTTGATGTATGTGTTATGAAAAAGATTTAGTTTGTTTGACTTGCAACTGTACCGCGAAGGAAAGTTGTATTCAAATTGTTAATTTTTGCATCCATCATCGAGCATCATGTTTTGTATTCCGCATCATGTTAAACATGTCATTGTTATTCCATGTAGTGAACAAAGGTGAACACGTGGTAGTTAATCAAGTTGTTGAGGAGGTTAATCCGTTTGTCATGGTCGGATCAAATACTTGTGAAACGTCGCAGGAGCCGGATTTTTCCGTCAACGAAGGCAAGCCCGGATGCATACAGCCCTACCTTGTGTTTTACAAATTAATTTCGCTTTTGCTTTCCGTTACTACATTAAGTGATTAGGAGTTAAGTAAGAGCCTAATTGGTGCATTACCACCCTTGTTATTCCATATTTACCATATTACCAGTTTTAAACTCATATATGCCTAGTTTTGCTTAGCTATGCGTAGAACGATGAAAGTCGGGTGACTACCTGCCACCTGCAAGTTTTAAATGGAACATTGGTTAATTATGTTAGCATGTGATATGGGAATGTGGAGTAATAAATCTAGACCGAGCGGACTCGGTGTGTGTGAGCCACCAGACATGGAGGTCTTATGAGCGGGTTCTTTCCGCTTGTGTCGATTAAGGCACGTCCGTTGTTGAATTGCATAAGGTGAGAATTTGTAGTACTAACCACATACTCTGGTAAGCCTGGACTTGGCAATTCTATTATGAGAATGGCTACTCGTGCACTAGGAGTGGAGAGATGGCAGGAATAGCGTGTACCCACGTGGCACTGGGCTGGATTGGTGGAGTACTATATTCTCAGGTGGCGTGGACCCATTCTTGTTTTAGAGGATCCAAGGGTAGGTTGGTATATGTAGGTCGGGGACCTGCATATGTCGTGTGGTCTGGAATCCCCAGCTGGGTTTTTAATCGGTTCGAATCGTCGTTGCTCCTCGGTTATGGAGACTCAACTCACTGTTTATCATCGTAGTACTAATAACTGGAACTCGAATAAGGCTTGTGAAGGTGTTAGATATGAAGTTTCATGATCTCAGCGCGGATTGTGTCAGCTTTGTATATAATTCTTATGAAGTTTTCTATATAAAGAATGTTGTTAAAAGAGCTTTTACGCAAAAGAACCTTGATCATTGTTAAAGCCACACCTTGAATCCCTAAGCCTGCATTCCTAAGTTTATCAGTTAATATTTCGGTTAAGACTTGTTGAGTACTTTTGTACTTAGGGTTCGTTGACCCTTGTTGCAGATGAGCCTCATGAGCAGATCTGTTTTGGATCATGCTGCATGACTATTGTTTGTTCAGACGATGAGAAGTAAATGTGTGATCCTTGGGCAGGATGTTTATTTTGTGTGTTATGTATATATTAATTATGCCACTCCACTACTACTATGGTTTGTAATAATTATCGAACTTAGTTTGTAAGGTTTGAATCAACTGGTTTGTAAACTATGTTATCGTAAAACTTCTGCTGTTTTTACTCTGGTTTTGATATTTGAATAAATGTTGTAATACTGCAATGACTCTGTAACGTGATCCTACTCGGAAATCGTGGATGATTCGGGGTTCCCCGAGGACACCCAATAGTCTTTTTAAGTTATTGGAAACATATGCATAAATGTCAAAGGTCATCGGACAGTGACAAGTGCATGTGGGCCCTATAACTTAGCAGGTTCTGCCACACTTTATAGCTAGATCCTGTGCTAGGGGGCCACCGTCTCCTCAATCTCCTCTAGCTTAGCCTCAGTGTAGCCGGGCACAAAGCCTAGACTCATCGTCGGTAGATCAATGTTCTCATAATGAGAACGAGAAATCGCAAACGACCGATGAACGCTGAAGTGAAGCGCGTGCCTCATGATCTCATGTGCTCGATCCATAATTCAGATGGCATGGACTGTGAGCGAGTTCGTCTCCTGCTTTGGGGCTAGCTCAAGGTCATCCTAGACTAGCTAGATGGTGATGCATAGGGTATCATGCTCATCGCTCTCCTTCAGGAGCGAGGCCTTCACCTCGCTGAGCTCCTTCTCTAGGCCATGGCTCTTTGTCACCTGTGCCCCAACCTTATTGTTGAGACCTATCCAAGTCACATACCGACCATGTCAAAAGGACTACCACATATTCTAGGGAGAAAGACAACAAGGGAAACTAGAGGCTTACCGTTCATATACGCCCGAAGCTTACGTACCTCATCATGCTACCATGTCACCTCAGCCTCCAGGCACCGAACCTCTTCCTAGCGCTGACCGACCTCTGTGGTGAGCCTAGCGTACATGTCCTCAGCCACAACCTTCAGGTCCTTCTCCTCCTCAAGCTCACCCTTGAGGAGGTCAATCCACTATTGGTGCCAGCACACTCTTGGCGAGCCAAGTCACACTCCATGCGGAACCCCTCTATGGCCTGGAGCAACTCATCCTGCTCCTTTCATAGCTGCTTAGACTCTGTGGCGTCCACGTGCATCCTCTCAATCAAGGTTGCGAGCTTCTCCTCAGCCTCGCAGGCCTCCTCGCAAGCATCCTTCTCCCAAACTTGGAGGTCAGCTAGCTCCTAGGCGGTGGGGGTAAGCTCAACCACCTCCTGATGGGCAATGGCGTGCTATGTGGCGACCCCTCACTCTGCCCGTCTCTTTGATGAGGCGGTCCCAAACATCCTTCTCGTGATGAAAGAATTGGGACTTTTCTCGGCTAGGGACCATAAAAGACTACAGAAAGGACAAGACTTAGAGGCCTAGAAAGGGAGAATGAGAGTCAGAAACATGGTCACATCATGCCTGGCCAACTGAGGCGACAATGTCGTGCAACGAGCTCAGCACGATGGTTAGAGCGTGAACCATGGTCCCAACCTCTGTGTGGACGCTCACCTATCCCCTCTCCTCCGTGGTGTCATCAAGGGAAAAAAGTATCACCCTTGGGTCCCGCCAGCCTACCCACTGGATCTAGGATCCTCCCCATGCATGTGGGTCACCGCCCATCCAGACCACAGATCAGGATGGCTCTACGCCGATCCCAAGCGTCGCCAACCCCACTTGCGACAGCAACACCTCTAGAATGGCCCCTTTGGTGGTAGAGTGAGGTGGACATGGAGGCCTACCCCATCACCACATCCGCTATAGATGCCTCAGGTATGCCCTCTTCCATTCGCCCCACCACAGACGTGGCCACCTACATGGACGATGGCTCTAGTTGCACCATCTCTGCCTGTGATGTTGTGGCCGCACCTGACCACGACACATCCACCACAAATAGCTCAGATGCGTCCTTCTCCATCCACCCCGCCATAGAGGTGGCCACCTACACGAATGATGGCTTCGGCTATGCAATTTCCGCATGTGACGTCGCGTCCACCTACATGGATGACAGCTCTGGCTATGTCATTTCTGCCTGTGACGTTGCGGCCACACCCGGCTATGCCACATTTGCCATGGGTGTCCTAGACACACCCTCTCTGTCTGCTCTCCCATGGATGCAGCCACCGGCTACGCCCCTCTAGTTGACACTGTGGCTGCCCCGGTGCCACTCTTGCTCGCCTCTGGCGTAACGCCAGTCGGCTCCTGACGTGTCTGCCAGAGGGCGAGGCTCTTCTTCGGCGTAAGCCTAAGGAGAGTCCTGCATCCTCCAATGCTGCGAAGGACATGATGGTCAGTTTATGGTAAAAATTTGTTAGAACGAAAGGACAAAAAAACTCTTAACTCACCTCGATGCCACCGGACGATGACATTTTGGGGTCGGTCTGCCTGACCCTGGCTACGCCTTGTCAGTGCATTGCCACTTCAAGCCCTCCCTCTGCTCGGAGGGTCTGGTTGAAGCAGAGCGGCAAGTTCCCGCTGGCTCCAGGGATGCCAAGGAATTCCTGGATGGACCTAGATGGCTTGATTCTGCCAGCTTTGGGGGCATGTCCTCCCCCTCCTGCTCGGGGGCATGCCATGGGAAAGCCCCCCACCTACGGCAGAGATAGGTCCTCATCTCCTCCTCCCAGCTCATCCCATTAGATGGGTGACCTAGAGCTGTCTCCTTCTTTTTCTTCTTCCTCCTCCTCTAAGCCATGTTGCCGCCTTTCTCGGTTTAGCTTCGCCCGCTCCTTTGCCTGCCGCTTCACCTTCTTGTCATCCTTCTCCTTCTTCCTTTTCTCATTTGTGGCACCATTCACTGCCCTCATGGCCATGTGCTCTAGTAGTGGAGCGATGGAGGCCCAAAAGCCCAACCCCGCCATTAGCTCGATGAAGCCCAAGTCTGGGCGCATCGTAGGATGTCCTACGATTAGGAACACAGTGTTGGACTCCTTTGTTGCCTCCTTGATGCATTGTGCAGCCTCGCTATTGTGGAGCGGTCCCTAGGTGAGCACAGTCCCATCGAGCTATGCATTGGGTGCATCCCGTATAGTAGGAGGGCGCGCGCCATAAGCAGCGCCACCCTCCTCGTGTGATACGCCCTGATGACAATGGCCCCACGAAGGCCATGGCTCTTTAGGAACATGATGGCATTAAGGATATTGCACATCCTCTTCTTTTCCTTCTAGGGAGGTCCCCACGACCACACCTATAGTGCCACTTCGATGAGGCATCCGGTGAAGTCTGGCAAGGGGGCGGCGGTGTTGTTCTTCACATAGAACCAAAGTGCATGCCATCCCTTGTTGGACCTTGATAGCTAGTAGGGCATATACTCGGCAGACCACTGCCCCTGGAGGAGGATGCCCATGTATCCCATCAGCACCAGCAAGTCCTCAGCTCTATATCTCTTCTTGAGCAGGGAGACAGAGAAGAAATACCTCCATGGCTCAAAGTGGGGCTTGATCCCTAGATATCCCTTGCACAGCACAATGAAGGCTGCGATGTGTTGGATCCCATTGAGATTCAGATGCTTCAACTTGATCTAGTAATGGTGTTGTAGCCCCTAGAAGAACGGGTAGGGAGGAATCATGACTCCACACTCATGGAAGGACGCGAAGGGCATGACGTAGCCGTTAGGTGGTGCCGACATCTCCTCATGACCGGGCACGAGCCACTCCACAATGTTGGTCCTCCTACGGAGAAGGTCATGCTTGACAAGTCCCTCCATGCACGCATGGTGATGTCGAAGCAATACCACGACTCCATGGGAAGCAAGGGCGAGGAACAAGGATTTCGCTGGCGGCGCAGGAGCGAGGGCAAAGAGATCTAAAGCACTGGCAGCAAAGAAGCGGAGAAGGAGAGGCTATGGTTAAGCATACCAAGAGGTGAAGGGAAAGGTCGCTATTTATAAGGGAAGGTGGAGCGAGGGACGAACCGTCCGCCTAGATTGACACGCCTATCGTGCCTTGTCACATCACCTTTCCAAAAATTGTGCACACGCCACCCCTGGCCGCTCCTCGAAGGGTGTGCTGGACAACGGTTCACCCCCTCAATGGGTTGAAAACCACAACAGGTAAAAAGGGATATGGAGCTAAAAATTCTCCCACAACCCATTAAGGCCCAAGAGTTTGAAGGTTGTCCCATCAATGGGTTCACAACTGCTCCAGCACACCTTTAGAGTGAGGGGTGGTTAAGGATGGGCCCGCTAGTGGCTAGCAATCGAGTGCATGAGCACCACGGGCATCCCGACCCACATTCGAGTCTTGGCTGGAGCATGGTCCATTTTTTTCCTTGAATAAAGACAATGAGCCCTTGGGACCAATCGAATAGACCCGAGAACTATATAGATTGGCTATTAGGAATCTAGAGTTGGTCACTAGCTGACCCATGCTGAGCCCCCACAAATGGGAAGCTAGGGCCCCACTCAGACTAACCCATTAATAGCTGACTGAGCACCATGATTTGTCCATCGAGGAAAACATGGCACGGCTCAGCCCATCTATTTTTATCAAAAAAATGCTTGAGGGAGGATGACCACAAGATGAGTTGACCCCTCAACTAGACCCCTGCTATGAGCGAGGGCTCGAGGGAAGTTGGACTCATGAGAACACCGAGTATGCGGTTGCATATCAATGACAGATCGATCGGGTCCTAGGGAGGAATCAAAATCAAGAGGGATCTTTTCTGACCCCCTAAATCCCACAGCTGCATGCTCTCGAAGAGTCTGAATGTGGTAGAAAGGAATCATGACCCTACCAAGACATCCTACGGCTCATAAAGGGAGATCAAGACCCTCAGAATCCTTCCGTCTAAAAAAGCCTTCGAAGAAGTATCCTACTCCTCCATGGGCTCGAGGGCTACTATGGGGTATCAGTATTAGGGATACCTCAAAGAAGGAAGCTGATGGACACGAACGCTAACTCGCCTAGATGGTTAATAGTGTATTTTGATCTCGCCTAACCCCAAAGGTACGGGCTCCATCTCGCCCGACCCCAAGGGTGCGGGCTCCGTGTCTCCCAACCCTGAGGGCGTGGGCTCCGTCACGCCCGACCTTAAAGGTATGGGCTCCATCTCGCTCGACCCCGAGGGTGCGGGCTCCATGTCAGCCGACCCCAAGGCCGCGGGCTCTGTCACGCTCAACCCTAAGGGTGCGGGCTTCATGTCACCTGACCCCGAGGGTGCAAGCTCCGTCACGCCCAACCCTAAGGGCACGGGCTCTCTCACGTCTAACCCCAAGGGTGCGGGCTCCATCTCGCCTGAACCCTTGGGTGCAGACTTCACCTCACCAGATCCCTCGAAGGGGGCTTCCGCCTCACCTGATGGGGTCCGTACCACCTCCAACCACAATGGGTCTAAGATTATGAGCCTAGGGTCAAACTTTTGACACCAGAAAGGAAGTAGGCATGTCTTGACGTGACCCACGGCCACGATGGGTCATACCTTAGGACTCACATCACCAACAGTGTCGGGCGTGCCGGCGCTAGGCTACCTAATCCCTATATGACTTCTGACTAAGGTATTTGCTAACCATGTCGCCCGCTAGGATGGAATAGAGCACCACGATCGGCTAACAACGCCCACGTATAGTACCAGTGATGAACAGGGTCACGACATGAAGCCACCCCCGTCATCATCAGTAGGACCGATGGGACCCATGTAAAGAAGATGAAGGGTGCCACAACCCTAGAGGCCTTCCTCCTCCTCACTTTTCTCTCTTTCTCTCATGTAACTTGTGCCTTCCCCTTCAACTATAAAAGGGGAAGCAGGACGCCCCATGAAGGCACGGCTCAACGCTGAATGGTTGAACAAGTTCAACTAGACTCAACTCCATTCGACCCTTCCATTAGAGACTTGGTGTAACACCCCATGTGTTTGTCACTAGTTAAGCAGTGAGTTTGAGCTCCAACATAACAAGTTTAGTGGTAATCAAGAGCTCTAGTTCATAATTTTAAAGTGATGATGAAGGTGTTGAGGTCCAATCTATGAAATTGAGTCCCAACTTGAACTTGGACAACATGCCTTTGCTTACATGTGAACTCTGGTTAAGATTAGGCATAAGTAATGTTAAACATGCTTATTTCATGTACATTACATCAACATGCATCCATCTTGACTAGTAGAAAAGTTTCATAAAGTTTGGAGCCAAAAAGTCATATGAAATGATAAGTTACATTTTTGCTTAATTTGCTTCATTTAGCAAATGGAAACATGGGATGTCGACCAAACCTTGCAACCTTGCTCAAACAACTCTAATTAAACTCATGAACAAAAATTATGAAAGGTTCGTGTTGAGCAAATATCAAGAAAATGCTTCTAAGTGTGGGAATGGCTAAAATTGTCCTTTTTATGATATGGTTTTGACCTATGTTGACCAACTATCTAGAGTGCTTGCATGGAGTTGTACCTTAAATAAAAGTTGAAGCTTGAGTGGAGTATAACAAACTTTATTTTTGGACCAAGACCTATTTCAACTCCTAAGTGGTTCAACCAGGGGTCTTAAGTTTGAATACAGTGCTATTTTGACCCTATGAAATATTTCCAAGTCCCTTATTAACAGCTAGAAGTTGACAAGATTGTGACATTTTTATCCTCTAAATTCATGTGACAGCTCAACTAGATCCCTTAATATGAGTTGAAGTACACTTTGTGAAGGAAACAACAAAATAAGTCTCATCAAGTTTGGATCACGTTTGCACCTTCAAACTTCAATCCCAAAATTGAATATTGGCTCTAAAAACTGCACTTTGGTTTGAATGTTTAGAACTCGTTTTTAGTTTCGTTTACTCATCTTTAGAGCTCTGGATCTCTCAAACCGAGCCGAATCTCACTTGGATCCTTTAAGCAAAGTTGTTCGCCACATATAGCTCTACAACTCATAGTAAGAAAGTTTGATCCGCTATAGCACAAAATCGAGAGTTAGAGAGAGGAGAAATTTAGGGATTCAGTTGGTTTTTGAACCGATTTGAAAAAGCTTTAGGAGCAGCGCTGTCATTCGACCACGCGCAGGTGCTGTAGGCCATGTGGCTCCCTCGCGCCCTCACATGTGCACCACCTTGCCTCCCTGCTCGAGAAAACAGAGACCCGACGCCCTCCTCTCACTCGCTCTCTCTCTCATTCTCTTTCTCTCACTCTGTCTCTCGTACTTGGTTCCCTTACCATCGCTCTGCTCGTGAGCGCGGGCGTGCCCACCATGGCCACCGTGGCAGAGCCCCTCCTCCACCACCGGTCCTTCCTCCTCCCTCCTCTGATCGAGTTGGCCACTACACTACACCTTTCCTAGTCAACCTCGCCGTCCCCAGCTGCCATCGCCGCCGTTTTCCTCACCAGCGCCGGACCCAATGGCTTAGAGCCACTGCTGCTCATGACGTGGTGTTGCATACCGCCTTAGGCCAGGCCGAGGCCACCTATAGGTGTGTGCTACCCCCTGGCACTCCCCCACCATTCCCCACCGCTGCCGGCCCCTGCTGGCCAAGGCCGGCTGACCCCAAGCCGTCCCCTGCTTTGTCTCGTGAAGAAAAGGCGAAGGACATCGCGCTCAAATTCGAAGAAAAGGAAGGGGTTTTCTATAGAGTCATGACTCATGTGAATAGTGGCTGGAAGGACTGTTTTGCTGGAATTTATTTTCGTGGAAGTTCAGGGTTCTCGGTGCAAGTTTGTTTTTTCTTTTATGGCTGAAAATTTGGAAAATCATAATAAATCATAGAAAAATTGTACAATAGCAAATGAGGACTTTTTGGAATCCTTGTGAGTAGATCTACGCATTAGAGTCATAATATGATATGTGTTAGTAGAAAGTTTCTGTTGTGTCTATTTATTCTTATAAAGTGCTTTAGAAATCCTTTTAAGTTTGTCAGATGCATATCTCGTGGTAGGAATGTCCTAAAAATGTGATTCTAGTTTTGGGAGTCTTGTTTTGGTATGTTCTAACTAAGAAAAATATTAAACATGTTGTTTGATCATTGTTTTTATGATGTTTTGATTTAATCATGATTAATGGTTAATTCTAGCTTACTTTGCTTGATATCATCATATCTACTGTTGTACTGCTCCAAATGACCTAAAAAATTTATGCTAGTATACTTATAGCATGTGTGAGCTCTGGTTAAAATTTCATAATTTTTAGTGCATGTATGACTGAGTTATGAATTTAACTTGATTAATGCTTGATAAATAGTTTTTAATGGTTTATAAATAATTTATAAATGCAAAAATATGAAATTTGGTTCCCTTGCCCTTGCATGGTGATATTTTGACCTGAGAAACCATAATATGGCTATATATTTATAGAAAATGATGATTTTTAGATTTATCTTGCTTTTACATGTTTTCTTGCAATAACAATTTGTCTTTTTCATAATAATTAAATTATAAAATCTGAGCATGTGAAATTTATACAGTAGCCATATTTTGATAACATATAGCACTCATAAATGTCTCTACCCCAAACTAGTTGTTCTCATATATATATATATATATATATATATATATATATATATATATATATATATATATATATATATATGTTTATTAGGAGAAAGGATTAATAAATGCATAATTGTAGATAAAGCTTGTAATTGTATCCGGTGATGCTTTGAGTGATTGGTGTTCAATAAAGTGTTGCTAAGTATATTAGTTGTGGTTAAAGTTCTTGAATGGCTCATGTGTGCATGCTCTTTGTTAGCAAAATAAGTGAAACATCAAATTGTTACATTCTGAAATGGCTGCATGTGCATTCTCTATTTTGATGATAACTTTGTCAATCAAATTATGTTTTCTGTAAATATGGTGAATACAAAAGTTGTAGATAATTTCCTTATCTTGCTTGTTCTAAAATTTCATGATTTTAGGCCTGCTGGTTTAGGAGTTATAGATTTTACAAGTTTGCTATCAGCTTTTGCTTATGCTCTGAACATATCTGAATGATTATATTATTTGGCATATTTAAACATAGAATCATGTATTAGTAATAATAGGAGAGTTGTAGTTCTTTTGTTAATATTTCCAAAATGTCTACGATCACTGCTTTTAGTGGTCTAGAACTCCAGTTATAGCTATTCAAAGTGGAATGGCAGGTTCTGTCCAAATCTGGACAGAGATGTCTTCTTGATGTTGTTTAACCTTGTTAGATGTAGAATCATATTAAGATTATAATAATAAAGTTTTAGATAATTTAATAAGCTTTTTATAAAGCTAATGATCATGCTTGTTGGATGCATATAACTTGAGATATGCATTTCTGAAGTTACTATCAGTTTTCTATCCTTAGTTGTATAAGCTCTGTTTCATGATGGATTTTGACCTAGATATTTGTTGAATCAGCTTTTGGTGTTAATAACAAAGTTTTAGATAATTTTATTAGCTTTCCAGAAAGTCTAGGATCACCCTTTTTGGAGGCTTATATGGCTACTATGTTGCTATCCAGATTTTGTGCATATACTTGAAGTTGATTGCTTATGCTTGATCTTGATTGTATGATTACTATGATTAGTTTGTGCTAGATGATTCCTTAAAGTAGCTTAATTTGAGTGCCTCATTGGTGAATGCTTGGTGTTATTTTCTAGCTATCTTACTATGATAAGCCTGTGCAATAATTAGTTAAATGGCTTGCTCTCTAGTGCTTAAGTCAATATGATGTTACCTTGTCCTTGTCTTTGTATGCCTGTTGCAGTGCATCATGAGTTGTTTTCCATGCATTCATACATCTGTATTTTTTTATCTCTTCTAGGCATGCTAGATTCACCACGTGAAGGACGTGATATTGGAGCCAAACCTGAAGATGGAGTTTGGTGAATCCATCCAGAAGACAGAAGGACTAAGCAAGTGTTAAGATAGGAGATGCTCATCAAGCGAGTGTCGTCTAACAAACACTAACCTAGTCTTGGATCCCAGGCAAGCCCCGGAGCATTCTAAGCCTCCTTTGTTTTTACAAATATCACTTGAGTCATTTATGTTTGATGCATTAGGTTATAAGAGTTGATGGGAACCACTTGATGCATATAATTTTATTGTCCAGAAATATACCTTGAACCCTATGTAGGTCTAGGATCGAATATATGCTTAGCAATGCTTAGACCGGTAGACGTCGAATGATTTCCTGTCACCTTGGAAATATAGGTGTATACCAAAATATGGTTGGCTATATTTGCTATCGTGGAAAATAACCATGTGATGATGAATAAACGGAGACCGGATGGGATTTGGTGATTGAGAGACAGCAGGACATGGAGGTCTTGTGTGCGTGTTTTATTCCGTCTGTGTCGATTAAGGACTGTACCGTTGTTGGCACTTCTATCGAGATTGAACGCATGCCTCTCACTTAGCTGGCCGGATAACTCGTTCTGACCATGAAGCCGAGTAGCTCAACTCAGGCCAGGCCCCGTTCTGTTAGAGTGCGCACTCTGGATGGTAGTAAGGATGTGCGCGAAGCTAGACGTGAGCCCAAGGGTAGGGTAGTCCTGATCGTCCTAGCAACTGGTCGTCCCTGATTGTGCGGAGCTGGTCGAACTCGTGAAATGTGGACCTTATCAAAGGTGACCTAAGGCTACCATGGCTGGTAGACCTAGATTTGTGTTTGGAATAAATTCCCAGCTGGTTGAAATCGATTCGAATCGTCGTCTCTCCCGGATAGTGAGAAATTCGACTAGCCCCAGCATCGTAGTAATTGAATTATAGAATATGATGGTTATGATGAACATGGAATTATTACACCGGCTATGGTTACTATTGCATGTTACTAAATGATATGCCACAAGTTTGACACAGGTTAGTTGCTAATGTAGAGATGAATAGCTGTAATTAACTTAATGACCGAATTATAAAATGTATAGCTGAATTAGTGGCTTTTTATGCAAAATGTTGTCAAGCTAGCTCTACTTATAAAGCCTTGCATGATCCTTGGAGTCATTTTATTTCTGGTTTATGACGGGTAAGTCTAGCTGAGTACATTCGAGTACTCAAGGTTTATCCCACCATATTGCAGGTGAAGTTTTCGACCTGCTGAGGATGGTGGCTAACCGCCGGTGGGCTCAGTGACTTTATATTTATTTCTCATCTATATGCTTTTGTTGGAGGATGTCACTTATGCTAGCAATGTATTTGAAACTTATATTAATGTAATCATTTGAAAGCTATGTTGTTTTCCCTTAATCGGTTTTGAAACACAAACTTGTACTATTATTTGTGAACCCATTTATAATATTATTTTTACTGTAACTCTGTATATGTTATGTGTATTTACTGTATCATGCGATCTTGGTTATAATATTGATTTACCGAGGTCCTTCGTGACACTCGGCGGACTACTGGGTTTATGTAAGTGAAAGTATGCGCACGTCAACATGTTAAACGGGGACAGCCGTACTTGATCTTGTATAAATTGGGCGGTTTTGTCACACTTGGGACCTTCTCCCTCTTTCGTCCGTTTGTAACCCCTACTACAAACAAGTGCCGGTAACATGAGCAGCTTCACACTGGACGTAGGGATATTCCGTCCGAACCCCTTATGTCTTCTGAGTACACCATCCGAATCAGACACACAAACACAAGTTTATTAGGCAGCGGTTCGAAACACCGACAAGTAGTAAATGGACTATTGATATTTCCCAATTAACAAATGAAGATACAATTTCCTTTTGTCCAACAGATATCAAAGAATTTAGCGCTGTATATGGTACAAGTTCCTGCATTCGCACAGTACATGGATGGATTCCTAAGAGGCGGCAAAGAAACCACGTGATTCAAGTCAAAGAAATTCTTTTTCCGTAAATGAGTAAAACCTAATATACATCAATATTGACCAAGGTCAAGCGACAAGAGAGAGTACAATAAGCTGATCTGCCCCAAAATGTAGCCGTGCTAGTCTGCCTAGTCACCAAATAAGATACAGTTAAGAATTAAAGCGGATGCTGAAATCCTCAAACAAAAAAATTACTGACTTTTGCCTCCACTATTAAGGGCTAAGTATCTCCCCTAAGAAGGGTTATACAACATCGTTCACCACCAAATGAGATACAGGTTTAGAAAAACCTATAAACAAAACCTTCTGATGATATATTATATCCACAAAACAAAACTTTACGATCGCCTCCAGTATCAAGAACCTAGGTCCCAACCAAACATGAAAACGACACGGATTACTTCAAAAACTTTCACCTATGTTTTTTTCCTCTGAATGAACATAGAATAAAGTTACCTGAATGATCTATATACATTAGTCAGTTGATGTGAGGGTGAAGCGGCAGCCATCCTTCTGTTTCTGTTTTCCCCCCATGTAATAACACAAGTTAACAGCAGCGTTTGATCAATAGTATCCTATTCTGGACTGGTAGAGCTCCATCCTAATCTTGGCCTCGGGCAGCAAGCCCTCGATCACCGGATCCTAGAAAAAAGTCTATTTAACCACCATCTTTTATACTTGTCTACTTCACTCCCCAACTATAAAACCGTCTGTTTTACTTCCTGAACTTTCCAAAATCGTCTATTTTACCCTCCGGGCGGTTTTTGACAGCGGTTGCTACAGTAACTGTGGTTTTGCTACAGTTCCGGTGTTTTGAATTTTCTTTTTTTTATATTTTCGGTGAATTTTTGAAAAATCATAAAATGAAAAATATAATTTTATTGGACTCCACATGAGTAGATCTACACAGTGAATATATAATACGGTATGCTTTAGTACAATTTTTTTTTAGCTTTAGATTAATTAGAAAATCCAATTTTGTCTGTAATTAATTAGAATTTATCTATAACTAAGTTATACATAGTCCAATGAGTACAAAATTTTTACTATAGTTCAAGCATACAATAATTAGCGTACCATAAAAATTTCACCACAATTGGACCATAGAAGCTGCAGCTATGAATTATTCCAATTAATTACAGACAAAATTAGATTTTTCAATTAATCTAAGGCTACAGTAAAAAAATTGTACTAAAACATACTGTATTATATATTCACTATGTAGATCTACTCATGTGGAGTCCAACAAAATTAGATTTTTTATTTTATGATTTTTCTATGATTTACTGTGATTTTTCAAAGATTCACCGAAAATAAAAAAAAAAAGAAAATTCAAATCGACCGGCACTGTAACAAAACCACCGTACTGTATCAAACCGTTGTTACTGTAGCAAAACCGCTGCCAGCAACCGCCTAGGGGTAAAATAAACGGTTTTGAAAAGTTCATGGGGTAAAACAGACGATTTCATAATTGAGGGTGAAGTAGACCATGTACGAAAGATGTGGGTTAAGTACGACTTTTTCCCCATATCCTGTGACATGTATCCTTGCTTCCACGCCCAGTCGAGCACCGTCAAAATCTCGGCCTGCGCGAGGTCCTCGCTGTCGGGGACGTTGTGCGCGAGGTAGCAGACGAGGACGAGCGCCGCCGTCTGGACCACCTGCTCGCCGAAGTAGACGAGCTGCACCAGGTGCTTGGCGCCGCCGTGGGCGATGATGGACTTGCAGTGGTCCACGTGCAGGTAGTTGTCCATGCACGCGAACTTGGCCAGCGCCGCCGCGGCCTCCATGCTCACGTCGGCGTCCCGCTCGTCGAGGAGCCTGACGAGCGGGCCGATGACCCGGGTCTCCGTCGCCCGGAACGTCCTCGACAGGCACCCCAGGCACGTGATGCAGGGGATGAGGAGGTCGTCGTAGTCGGCTTTCTCCACGACGCGGAGGAGCTGGTCCACCACGGCGCGGGCCGAGGGGGGAGGTCGGCTTGAACGCCGACCGCCGGAGCTCGGCGTTCTGCTCGGCCACGAGGCAGATCTCCAGGAGCGCTATCGCCGAGTTGTACTGCACGTCGCCCGTGGCCTTCTCGAGGAGGATCGAGAAGCAGAGCAGCGCCCTCGACTCCGTGATGTTCTTGCAGATGGTCGGGTTGCCTGTGGCCAGCGTGCACAGCGCCCGGGCGGCGTGCGCTTTCAGGTAGGCCTTGATCTCCGGGTCCTCGTACTCCCTCCCCCGCGTGCTCGTGGCGGACATGGACGCGTTGTGTAGCCTCATCCCGGCCATGCCGACGGGTCTGGCACTGGGACCGGGAACCGTCGCGCTCAAAGAACTACTGGCGCCTGTCGTCCCGCCACCGCCCACGGTTGGTTTCGCCGCGGCCACGGCGGCGGCGGCAGTGGCGGTGGCGGCTTGCTCCCCGCTGCCCGAGGGGTCCTGTGAGCTGTCGTTGCTCTTCTTGTCCATGAGCACGGAGTGGATGGACATCTTGGAGGCGACGGCGTACTTGGAGTGCTCCTGCACCGTCTCGAAGGCGAGGTGGGAGACGAGGAGGCGAATGACGTTGTGCTGGAGGAACGCGTCCTGGCATTTGGGGTGGTTGGCGGCGAGCTCGGAGACCGCCCACGCCACCATCCCCTGCACCTTCATGGGCGCGTCCTTGAGGATCTTGACGAAGGAGGTGCAGACCCCGGCGAGGATCATGAGGTCCACGCACTCGGGGTCGCGGCCGAGGAGCCCGATTGCGAGGGCGGCGCTCTCCTGCGCGTCGGCGCGTCCTTCCTTGATGAGCCGCAGCAGCGGCGGGACGCCGTCCTCCTCGATGATGAGCCTGCCGTAGCGGTCGTTGTCGCGCGCGAGGGAGACAACGCTGGCGGCGGCGTCGGCGCGGGCCTCGAGCCCGCCGGACTGCAGCACGGCGATCTGCTCCCAGATGAGGAAGAGGATGGGCTCGTTCTGCGCGATGGGGGGCAGGCCGATGTGGTCGTCCTCCTCGTCCTCGTCGGAGGCGGCGTAGTTGGAGACGCGGAGGATCCAGGTGAGGTCCCCGAGGGAGTTGTCGAGCAGGTAGGAGGCCTTCTTGAAGGACCCCGCGGGGATGATGGTGAAGACGCGGCGGACGAAGCCGTGGCCGCAGCAGCGCGGCGGCTTTGTCGAGCGCCTTGTCGGTGTCCTTGAGGATGCGGCGCTCGGGGCGCTCGTAGAGGTCGGCGCGCGCCGCCTGCCGGAGCAGCGTGGAGAGGCGCTCCAGCTTGGCCTTGAGGTCCTGGCACTCCTGCCGGCACGTCTGCGCCTCGTCCGCCCACTTGATCACCTGCTCCGCGAGCTGGATCGGCCGCGCAAGGCTCGCCTTCAGGTCGTCCATCCGCGAGAGCCCCCGCCGTTCACGTTCAGTTCAGTGGAAGGGATCGATCGGTCGGACAATGCCGCGTGCGAGCGAGGAAGAACGAGGCTGGAGGAGCCCTCGGCGCGGCGTCGCGGCCGGCCCGCCGGCCAGCTGTCGTCGTCCGGCGGCGGCAGGAAGGGGAACACGAGAACGGCGATGCCGGAGGTGACGAGCTAAATTTGGAACGGAAGAGGAAGGGTGGAAGCGAGCCGGCTGGCCTGCTGCCCAATATGGCGAGGTCGTGCCATTGCGAGTTGCGACCATGGAATGGAGGGGAAGAGGCGGGGAATGGGAAGGGGGGGCGCGCGCGCCAGCCAGTTTGTTCCGTTCGTATCCTCCGGCGGCGTTGGATTAGAGGCCGCTGGATCAAGCACAGACGGCCCGAATGCAATGCAGGAGCATCAGATCAGATGGATGGCCTCGTGAAACCCCATGTCACGCACGCTTTGGCAGTGCAACGGGAGTGTCACCTGTACTGTACCAACATGCCGCGTGCGAGAGGAAGAAAGAACGAGGTCAGTCCTCACGCTTTGTTGCATCAATGACCCTTTAACCAAGCCACTCCATTCCAAGGTATAAAGTCCTCTCTTTGCAGGAAATAGCCCAACAACAGTCCAGGCGCACAGGTCAAGGCTAACACCACAGGAAAGATACATACTACACTTTCCGGCATTGTTGACAGGACCCAGATGTTATACTGATGCATCAACGGTGCCTGATCAAGCCTCTATGATGATTAAAAACGCTGGACTAGGTGTTTTCGTCGTAAACACTCAGGTGCATCCGCCACAGCACATCTACATCAAGGCAGTCATGGCAGCATCCTATTCCGTGCTGATGGCAGAGGCAGCAGCTCTGGCTCTTGCTGCTGACATATCCAAGCGCCTCAATCTTCAACACATGAACTTCTTATCTGACAACCAGGAGCTGGTACACTTTCTTAATTCTACAGATCACTCCAACCCTCCAGATTGGAGAATCAAGCATCTCACACAACACTTCTTCAATTGCTCGCAACAAAGAAGCACAAAGATATTCAAGATCAGAAGAAGTCTAAATCAAACGGCTGATATTTTAGCTAGACAGGCTCTTCAGGACTTTCAGTCCTCCAACCTGTCCTCTTGTGTTTGTTCAAACACATCTCATGTACATCAGTGCCCACTGTTGGTTGCACTGCAGTCTATGCGCATCAACTCTGTTTCTTTACTTACAGCTAGATGCTGTTGAATAATAATATGTTTGTTGTCAAAAAAAAAAAAAAAGTCCTCACGCTTTGTTTGACATCGTCTGGAGCCTGGATCTTTGGTTGACCAAAAGTCCAATTTCGCTAGGAAGGGGTTCCCTGGTCTCGGCAGGGGATTTTTGGGCAGATTGGCTGACCAAAATTTCGGATTGTTGTGTCAGTGAGACGCATGTCTTCTCATCAAGAACAGGGCGCTGGGAGTGGGATTAGAGATCATTTCATTCAGCGCATCCACGACGACATCACATGTTCTTCCTGGGAAGCGACCTCACCAGAGAGACGCGCTCTTGTGCCACAAATCCTCTCACCACACAGCGACGTGCACGGCCATTAAACCTGCACACAATCCATATAAAAAAAATGTTTCCGGATGGCATAAAAAAACATCAAAGCGACATCAACCAGCCAAAGGAGGGGAGTCACGGGGAGGACCGTCTCCGTCATAGGGCATCCAACTCGAACCCTTCGACGAGGACCGACTCCCCCAGGCCGATCTCTGACAGACAACAGCGTCCTAATGGCTTCACGCTTGAAGGCAGACAGTGGTGCTGCAAAGGTCGTCTGGTACTTATCGAAGGCCCCATCATCATCACGTTGAGTTGCTGGGTTTGTTTATGCCCCACTTGAATATCATCACGTTCTGTGCCTGAACCGTCGGGTTTCGAGATGCACGACGCATGCTTGAGCTGGAGAAAAGCAGCAGGTAACTACATACACAAACAGCTCTCGTTGCTCACCTTGAACGATCACTTCGACGGAACTAGCTGTAGCTAGTAGACGCAAGTTGTACAGAAAACTAAGCACAAACTGCATCAGAATCGAATCAGAAAGGCTTTGTACAGATGTGGCGGCTGCGCCAGTGCTGGTTCCTGCTAGGGATCAAAGTTCTTGGGACATCTATTTGCTGCTCGGTTGCATCTCTAAAAGGTGATGACGTCAGCCCAACAGGCTGGCTGGATGTAATCTGCAGTTTCATAGAGGTCGTCCTCCTCTGAGCAATTGTTGTTTCAATGAACTCTTTATGTTCAGCCATGCCATCAAGAAGCTCCAGCAGGTTCCTAGCAGCCGCCTGAGTTTCTTCTTCAACTTTATGTGTTGCATCTTGGAGCCTCTTCTCCGATATCTATCAAATCAAATTTCGTTTGAATTGTCTTACTCTAATGTGCTAAACTTATAAAGGAATGTGTTTTAAGTATTAACAAAACAAAAGGTCAGAAGTACCTTAAAAAAATCATCTGCCCGCTTTTCAAGAGAAATCAAACTATTCTTCTTTTGCTCCAACTCATCTTTCATTTGTCCAGCTTCAGATGTGAATCTTGAGTCATCATTTATAATTTCACGATCCAGTGAATTCAAACGAGCAACCATCTAGGGAGTGTTCGGCTGCTGCGGCTGGCTGGCCCTAGGTGTCGACTTTATTATTTTGCAATAATTATTCTGTAAGAATCCAGACAAACTTGAGCTGTATGGTAAAAGTCAGGCCAAGCACTTGTGCATATCGATAATTGTTTAGACTCTAGAATCACCATGAAAAGAGAGTGGGACAAGAAATTCATTAACACCCCAAAAAAGATGCAAACCGGAATAATAAATCAATTGAATGCTCCTACATAGGGGGGAAAGAATCTAATTTCAAATATTTGATAACTGTTCCAACACTTGACTGATCGGCATATTCATTGTTTTATTGCAGCTCTAAATTCGATATTGTTTTCAAGATACTTGCAACTCCACATACATAGAAGTCCTAAACTCAGATGAAGGTTGGAGAGCATCCACGAGTTCACTTCGGCGTTGTCTTATATCAAACTTCTCCAACTATGAACGAGTTTTTAGAAAAATATGTTAACATCTACAAATTCAAATAAAGACACAAAGACATTTCATGGAAAATGTAATGAAACAAATCTCATGTTGCAGAGCTATAAACCTGGTCAAAGTTAGAGAAGTTTGATTTAGTAGCTCTCAAGTCTAATCACAACATATACCAGTATAATCCATGACATAAATCCAAAATCTGATTTATTAACAGCACAAATTAACTTTCATTAATCGAAGGCATTCTTCGTGCTAACTTCACCATAAGTTTCATGCGTAAATATAAAATGAGATAAAAGGAGGGTCGAACATCTGCCTAAAATAGATGATTGCATTATGCCCACTGTCTCGCTTCTCTAATCAAAAGGCATAGCATTAGAAAAGCAATAGATTAGATAACCCTCAAGTCAAATCACAACACATCAAAGTATAATCCATGACCTAAAATCCAAACTGCAATTTCCAATAACGGCGCCAATTAATCATTATTAGTCGAATTCAAATACTTGGGCCTTTTTGCCACAAATTTGATGTGCGAATATGCCCAGGGCACAGCCCATTTAGAAAAAAAACACTACTCTTCCTGATTTTAATAAATATCAGCTCAAAAAGGCTTGATTACTGGTTAATCCAGCTAATAAATTACTAAAAGGACCAGCAGTAAAGCTTTATCAAGTTGAACCAACTGACTCTAGAAACTACATCAACATCTGACAAATTGTCTTATTGATATATCATCACAATATCACTAGAAAACATTGATCACCTAAAATGTGTAGCTCAAGTAACCGATTTTTATTTTTTTTTAAAAAAAAACTGGGAACTCTAGCAATTCCCTGGTGATGTTTTTAATAGTCTGGTCGTACCCATTAAACATATACAGTAAATTGTAGCACAGCTCTTTCCAAAAATGTGATGGGTTCTGTACCCGGGGTCCCTCATGGACCGGCTTCCCAGCAAAGGCTCGGCCTAGCAGACGACGTCGCGAACAACGCGTAACTCCTGGGCCGGCCCAAAACTACCTGAACGACAGGCCAGAAGAGCGATCCGCCTCTCCGACCAGAAGGCCTGGCCAAGGAGGAACAACGCTCGCTTCCGACTCCGGCCCGCCTCTCCGATCAGAAGGCCTCGCTTCCGACTCCGGCCCGTCTCTCCGACCAGAAGGCCTAGCCAAACGCCGCTTCTGACTCCGACCCGCGTCTTCGACCGGGGATGCGCCGAACCTCAGCTTACAGCTCTTCTCCGACTGGCGCAGTCGGAGCCGACTGGGACCAACCGACCAGGGACGCCCGCTTGGTGAGGACCAGGAAACGGGTGGAGCAAGTAAAGCAGGACGCTCAAGTCAACAGCAATACCGAGGACCGTACCTTGTATACCTGCAGGACAGTACCAACAGGGCATGGCAGAAGGGCACCCTGCAACCTTCCAGGCATGTCAGGACCCCAACAGTATTGAGGGCGCCGACATTTACCCTATAGTGTTGCGGGCGCCATTAATTCCCATAACAGGCAAACGCGGTAAGGCCTCCCACATGCATCTGGGCATCCACAGTGTTGTGGGCGCCGGCATTTACCGTACCTGGTGACCACGGTGAAAACCTCCCACATGCGTCTGACATCAACAGTACTATGGGCGCCTACAATCATCTTGTACCCGACGGCTTGGGCAACAAGACTTAGTAGCATACGTACTCTTTCTCGCTTGTAAGACCGTCCCCTTCGTCTATAAAAGGGGATGCGCTCTCTCCCAAACAAGGACGACTCTCGATCGATTGGAGACTCACATTGATTCACCCTCTGCTAGCTTTAGACACTCTAAAGCTACACAGAGCGCACGCTCGAACACTTAACACATAGCGGAGCTCCTGTCACTCTCGGTCCTTCAGACCAGAGTCCGACCGGACCTCTTGCACCCCCACAACTTACTCCCTTTCGTTTGTAACCTCACAGCAAACTCCAAGCATCTGGGCTCAGGAATAAAGTCACCGACCGACTCAAACTGGATGTAGGGCACGTTGCCTGAACTAGTATAAACCCTGTGTCATTGAGTGCTAGGCCACATCCGATCACAACGTACGGTAAAACTACAAATATTTACGTGTTGGTCTCTTTCTGCACCGACAGGTTCTATTATTTGGCCAATAGTGCAAAGTAATTTCAGAATAAGCATAACAAATAAAAGAGGAAGGACAAAATAATCAGATCACATTTACTCTGCAGGCTATAAAATGTAATTTAGGGCTTGGAAAGATGGACTGACCTCGTCATTGTTTGCGTAGAGACTGGAAATATTATTCCTTTCCTCCTCTAGAACCTTAACATTTCCATGCAGCTGCTTCTGTAGATCATTTAGGTTTTCAAGATTTGAGAGACAACTCCTCTTGTTCTCCTCAACATGAGCCACAAGTGCAGGTTTTAGTACTGTTTTGTAACCAGTACCAAGCATCTCAGCAGGAGAAGATCCTTTTGAATTTATCATGTACTGAAAATCAACAGTAGGTTTCAACCTGAAAAGTGGCCCAGAAGTTTAAAAATGAGCACATAATACAAACAGAACTAACAAAAGGAGCTAGTAGAGCAGATACAAACAACAGAACCACAGTTAAAAAAATAACATTTCAACCTTTGTTTGCCTTTCTGTTTAGTAAACAGTAAACACAACAACAGCAAACAGAACATGATGTCAGCTGGCTATTCAAAGGCCCCAAAAGTTTAGTGAAATGTTTTTTCCCCAAAAAATTCTTGGAAACTAATCGTTGGACTTCACAATCGATTTTTCAACGTAAAAAATTACAGTATTCACCGTTTGGCACATAT
Organism: Miscanthus floridulus; assembly: GCF_019320115.1. Lineage (NCBI taxonomy): Eukaryota > Viridiplantae > Streptophyta > Magnoliopsida > Poales > Poaceae > Miscanthus > Miscanthus floridulus. Next base: position 75,366,085 of record NC_089592.1, read on the forward strand.
TCCAGCAAGTTCAATTTATTCGTCTAGCAAAATTATCCTATCACTAATGTCCATGTCCAGTCCGCATTATTCAATTTGTTGAGGTCTTAAGGACCAGGCATTAAATATTTTTAAGAAAATATATAATAGAATAACATAGTTTGTACATAAATTACTTTTCACATTGTGCATTGACTTTCTTTACAATGGTTTTGATTTTAAGTTCTTTGTGGTTCTCTGATTTATATACCATTCATGGTGATGAGAAAAAACATCAAAATAGATCAACACCAAAGTCATAAGACCAAGCTGATTAATCTTTCATGCATTTGATATTTTGTTGATTGCAGATAGATAGTAGCACTGTAAATTGAAACCAATCGAAACTCAAGGATAACTGAAAAATCAGGCATTCAAATGTGTAATAAAACCACTCATGAAATTTCAGATCCATAAATACAAGTGAACGATAACAACCTAACCTACACTAATTTATATAAGTCATACAGAACCACAATGAGCACAAATAAAGGGGCATGCCAACAACAGGAGTAACAATGTAAACTATGATGAGCACAAATAGAACCGAAACAAAACATATCTGAAACAAAAAAAAAAACAATTAAGAAAATTAATTAATTTTTAGAACCACAACTATATAAGGCCTAAAGATCTATACAGAGCAAAATGATTTGAGCATGGCACTTGACTACAAAAATATTCAAATGAATGATTATATATAATTTTCTTTATCAGAACAGAAAGGCTTATTTTTACCAAAACAAAGGAATCAACAATCAATAGGTAAATAAGAATGGTATGGTTAGCATTGGTTCCTAGGTGTAGCTACAGACAATTTCTATTAGAATGGAGAGAAATAAAATTAAGAAAATATAGGAGATGCTGCAACTGTGCAACAGGTTCGTACTTTTTGAGGGCCTGGTTGCACTGCTCAGCAAGCTTCTCAAGCTCCTCAAGCTTGGTAACCAGCTTAGCTTCAACTTCCCAGACCTTATCCTCCAGTGCGGCTTTCCCCTTCTCGGCGTTGGCAATATCATCTTCAATCGCCTGCATCTCCCTACGCATTCTATCCATACCCCTCGCATTCACCGGCTGAGCATCCACTTGTTTCAATAGATCCTGAACTTCAGCAGCAGAGCGCTGGGTGTCCAATACTTTTGCCTCCAACTCTTTCTCCAAATTCCCCAACGTCTGTTCCTTTTCGTTGATCTTAGTTTTCCAAGCATCCACCACGTACTGCCTCAAACTTGAGAATATCAGCACTGAAGGCTTCCTTCTCTGACTCCAGCGCTCCCCGCCGCGAGGGACCCGAGATGAGCTTATTCACCTCGGTCTCCAGTTCCTCGGCCTCCTTCTCCAGGGCACCAACTGTTGCAACGGACGCCTCACCAGCGTGGCCGGAGGAGGACGGACGAACGTGACGCCTGAGCGGCATCCGGAACGACGACGGCAGCGGGGGCGCCAGCGCCGCAGATGAGCGTGGCCGTGAGCGCTACCTACGCGACGGAGGAGAGGAGCCGCGTCCAGATTAGTGCCGCTCCTGCTAGAGCAAGCGGAGGACCGGGCGGCGGAGCCCGAGCAGATGTGGCTGGCGGTATGCATCTCCCCAGGCCTCTTGTCTCGATTTCTCTCAATTTTCCAAACGATGAGTACATGCAGGCCTATACACATAGGCGCTAGCTAGATTTCCTCGATGTTCTAGGACATGCACAACCTGCCGCAAGAACCGGACAACAGGTGACCACGCAACACCTAAACTAATGCATCTACATTCTGATTATCTGAGATAACAAACCATGCACGTCCATCGACCACAGCTTGAAGCTCCACGATGCATGCATCCATGCAAATCTCCACCACATCGCTTCTGGGCTTTCGGCTCCTGGACCTAGACCATAACTCATGGGCGCGAGGCGTGAGCGGAGCGTCAATCGGGACTCGGGAGGTGAGGCGTCCACGATATGACAGCAAGCGCGAGCGGCGGAGACACATCTGTGCGTGCGCGCAGCCGGCGGTGGTGCTGCGGCGGGGACACAGCTGTGCGTACGCGCGCCCGGCGGTGGTGCTTCGGCAGCTAGCGAGCACCAGGAGCAGGAGGTCATCGTCGGGGACGTGGGGCTGCACTAATATATTTCATCCTTGGGCTAACCTCACCCAGTGAAGCTGACAGGTGGGTCCTAGATGCCACATGGTTGAAGCTAGCCAGCATGGATTGACACATAAGCAAAACCACCTTTCAATAACACCTAGGGGTTTTTTGCCCGGTTTTCTAAAGTTTAGGGTGCACGATACCTGGTTTTATAGTTAGAGGGTTATGTAGACCACCATGGATACCTCATGGGGTCGTATAGACTTTTTGCCAGAGGAAACAGAGAAGTCGCGTCCGCCCGTTAGCCTCGCGGCTCATGCGGCGCATCCTCCCAACTCCGACGAGCCCTCTCCCCACTCCGGCGAGCCCCCCTCCCCACTCCGACAAGCGATATCTTCGGAGGCCGGCCTCCCCACCTCCAGTGAGCCCCCACCCCTCCTGGAGCGAGCAGCAGCAGAGGGCGTGGGCTCCATCCCAGCAGAGGAAACAGGCCCCGGCGGTTGCACTCCACTCTGCGACCTCCTGCTCGAGCTCCGGCAGCAAATGTGGTCGGATTCGAGCTCCGCCCTCCCTTTCGACCACGAATGTGAGCTCCGCCGTCCCCGTCGGCTTTCTCCTCTCCATCCGCGCGCGGGCTCTTGCCTCGACGGACGGTGGCATCACCTGCTCTGAGCCTGATGGCGCCACCTGCTCCAAAGCCCGGTGGCGGCATGGGCCCCTGTCCCAGCGGCTAGAGGCGGGCGTGGCACCTACTTCGGCACCGGCGGCGGCGCGGGCCTTGCCCCCTCCCTACGGCGGCGGCGCGGCCCCTCCCACTCCCTACGGCGATGGCGCGGTCCCTTCCGATGGCGACCTGGCCCCTGCAGCCCCTCCCGATGGTGCCATGGACGTGAGGTTGGAGAAGACGAGGGAGTGAGAGAGTGACAAGTGGGGTTGGCTGACATGTGGAACCCGGGGACAGTTGCTTTTCCAAAAGCTACGGTTGTGCAACCAAAGGGCTTTGAGATTTTTCAAAAGCACATAAGTCATAACAGCTTTTCAAAAGCCCAAAGCTCACAGCAGCTTTTCCAAAAACCATAGCCTAACCAAACACACCCTAAACCTTATTCGTGTTTCAACTTTTGTGTAGGTACACAAATCTATGGACGAACGGCACATGCCAGAAATCTGAGATTAATCCCATTTTGCAACAGATGGAAGATCTCAGCCAGAGCTTCGAAGCTCTTGATTTGGTTTTCATTAGTCAGAAATGTAATAGATTCACTACAGGATTCTGGTTCTTTGCCGAGTGCAGGCCACACTCAGCAAAGCCCGCTTTACACTCGGTAAAGGCTTTGCCAAGTGCCGCACTCGGCAAAGAGCACTCTAAAAAAATTCGTCAGCAACGAATTCTTTGCCGAGTGCCACCTGTCGGGCACTCGGCAAAGCCTTTGCCGAGTGCCATGTCAGCACTCGGCAAAGTTAACGTCCACCGTCATCTGCCGGTTTCTTTGCCGAGTGCTGACGTGGTAGGCACTCGACAAAGAGTTTTTAATTTTTTAAAAAAATAATATTTGCCGAGTGCCGCTCTGACAGGCACTCGGCAAAGTAATTTTTTTTGGAAACAATCTTTGCCGAGTGCTAACACTCGGCAAACTTATGGTCACTTTGCCGAGTGCCGTGTCAGCACTCGGCAAAGCTGTTGCGCTGGGAAAAACTTCCCTAGCTTTGCCGAGTGTTTGCACTCGGCAAATCTGGGTAAATTTTTTTTTTCAGTTTTTTTCACATTCCATCCATGCAATATCACATATATTCAACACAAATCCATACAATATCACATATATCACATATATATCACATTCCATCCATACAATTCAACACAAATCCATCCACAAGTTCATCCGTAACAAATCCATCCATCCATCACAAGTACATCCATACAAATCCATCACTAATCCAACATAAGTCCAACATAACCCTCACAGAAGCCAATCCATCACTAGTCCAACATAACCATCACAAGTCCAAAAGCGAAATGAGAGGTACCTACTGCGTCCCTTGGTCCCCATGGCCCCCAGAGTGTGAAGAGCTCCCAGATGGCCACGAAGGCCACCCTTGCTGCGGAGGGCCACCCTGGAACGTCCACCCGGGCGGCGGAAGATGGCCGCCTGTCCACCCGAAGTACCCGTGCTGCGTAGACGGAGGAACGCCACCTGGCCACGTGTACTGTGGAGTCGGGCCAACCGTGCCAACCGGCCACCCGTGCTGTGGAGAAGGGCCACCAGGAGGAGTCGGGTTCGAACCCGCCGACTGTGCCTACACAAAGGAGAAGCGATCTCATTAGTACCTGTAGGATGGCCGCACAAGCTAAAGCAATAAACAACCATATATACTCACCAGAGTCCCTGTAGGACTAGGAGGAGGGGGTGGAGCGAACAGCGAGGGAGGCAACGGAGGCAAGACCAAACCCGGGATCTGAAGGCCCTAAAAATAGGTCGACACGTCCTGCAGCTGACGCGTCGAGTGCTGCTGGACAGCCTCCAGCTGATGCGTCGACTGCTGTTGGACAGCCTCCAGCTACCGCTGATGGGCCTCCGCCTGGGCCATCTGCTGGGCCTGCAACTCTGCCAGCTGGGCCTAACATATTACACCCACAAGGTTTAAACAATGCAAAGGCCAGGTACATGTGTAAAACCAGTGAACGACGAATAAAATTGTACTTACCTGAAATGCCGCCATCATCTGCGTGGAGCTCGGCTGCCGAGGTGCTATGGGGATGTCGGAGGAGCTCGTGCTGGTTTGTCGAATCTGGCTCAGTCTACGAACAGAGGACGACTCGATTGCGTTGTTGGCCATCCAGTACCGGCCGTGTTGCTTCTCTCCTCCCAACCTCATCACGAGGTCCGTATCTAGGGGCTGGGTGGCCGGATCGAAGTCCTCCCCATGGCGCGTGCGAGCCGCCAAGGTGTACTCGGCAAGCTTGGGGTAGACGCTCGTGTTGGTGTACGCGTCGGCCCCATCCTCTGGGTTGTAGACGTTGTCCGCAGCTGTCGCTGGGCCCTTATGAGCTAGGGCATACCCCATGAGCTCGTTGATTTCCTGGCCACCATGCGACTGGGATTGCGAGGAAAACACAAAGATGATTACAAGTAATGACAATTGAGCGCTAGAATAAATAAATAAATAGATCAACAGAAGCGTACCCATCTTTCCATGTAGACTAGGAGGGGCCGGTTCCCTTGGTGGTGTGACGGCCCTTGCATCTCTAGGCGGCACCTCCGACGGCTTCTACGCTGAGTGTACGTGTCCTCCGAGACCCACTTGTTCACGATGTCCACCCAGCAGTCTTTGTACTTGGAGCACCAAGCAGGACACATTTGCATGACATCAAGTATTTGACATGTCAGAAGATGAATTGAAGCCTACTTATTTTTCATGGAAGGAATCAGAATGAATGTTTTCTACTTACCTAGAGGTACTGCTCCCTGGTGAGGTCGGTCTCCCTCTGGAGCATCATCTGCCTGGCTTCCCTCTTCCTCACCACCCGGCCAAGCACGTCGGCGTTGTAGGTGATGATGCACTAGATATGCCCCTCGTGGTACAGGTCCTTGAGTCGCTCTCTGCAGACCTTGTCCTGCACTCGCGCCGCCTCGGCCTGTTTCCCATCCTTGCACGTGATGTAGTCCTGCATACAGACATCATGTATCATTTCATTATTTCAAGAACGTCTAACGAATGCGTAGTACTGAGCAATGCGGTGCGATGAAGACTCACCCAGAACTCCCTCTTGATCCTCGTCGCAAGGGTGCCGTGGTCGGGGTCCATGACGCTGGCGAAGTGCTCCCATGACCAGGGTGGCCCTGTCACCCCGGCGTGGGTGACCCTGCCAGGGTAGTGCTTCCGAAGCAGGAGGCTCTAGATGCCATTGACATGGCGTGCATTGCCCCCTCCGCTCACAATCATCTAGTTACTGCACCAGTCATTAAGAAGAATTGTTAGTCTGAAGTACGATTTTTAACATGTCATATGAACAAGTAGTGAAAACATCAATGGTTACTTACTTGTCACCGTAGGGTCGAATCACCGGGCGGCGGGAAGGCGCGAGCGGCGCTGAAGGGAGGGACGAGGGCCCACGCGAGTAGACCTTGCTCGAACCTGAGGAAGGCGTCTCCCCTGGTGTCGCCTCGCCCCCGTGGTCCGAGTTCGATGAGGAAGAGGAACTGCCGATCGTCGTCGTCGTCACCCCCTGTTGGGGCGTCGGGTTGGGAGGCAACTCCAGCCTCCTCGTCGCTGAGCGACGTCCGCGGGGCCTCCTCTCCCTGCTCGTCGATGGCTCCACCGACAGCGGCTCCTCATCGGCGGTGGGTGAGCGGTCCCTCTGGTAGACCGAGGTGATCCCCTGTCGTTGCTGCCGCCTTTCGCTCGGCATTTTTTCGAGTGCCTGCAATGACAAAGATTAAACCCTTGTTCACAAATAAACGAGAAGTACTTGTAAAGAGATGCAAAATGAACGAAACATAATTGCAAGGTAATAATAATAACAATATATTATTACATGAATTAGAAATTATCTCCACGAACGGCAGTGACTGGCGTGTCGTCATCATCATCACTATCACTATCACTATTGTCGTCATTACTATCAATATTGTCGAGCTCGTATAAGTCCTCATCATATCCACGAACGGCATCATCTCCATCATCCTCATCATCTACATCGTCCTCATCATCTACATCGTCCTCAACAGCTCGATCACGCTCCATCCTCCATCGCTCAAGCATTCTTAAGTCCTTGGCATTCTGCACCTCATCACCCTCGTCCTCATCGATGTCATTGTCTACTTCCATGCCCATCAGCGAAGTTATGTCTATCTCCAAACTCCCTTCTAGCCCCTCAGGTTGATAGAACTCTCCGCTATCTATCTTTGGGTCAAAGTTGTAATCATCATCATTTGGGACAGGCGCTTTACCACGCGGTGATACCAAGTGCACAAGGTACCAACCCGTAAGCTTCTCGTCTTTTTGGCACGCCCATGGGAGATAATAAACTTGCCTGGCCTATTGAGCCACAATATAGACATCGTCTCCTTTATAGACGGAATCCTGTCGAATTTTGACTTGCCCAATCTCAGGGGCTCTTCTCGTGACTTCAGGATCGAACCAATGGCATTTGAAAACCACTGGATTAAGAGCTTTGGGACCCTCAAAGTTGAGCTCGTATATTTCTTCGACTATGCCGTAATAGTCGTGCTCATCGGTGCTGGGCGTACGAACTCCGGTGCACGTGGTGCTTCGGTTGGGCCGACTCTCCTCGTAGCTTCTCGTGCGAAAGCGATAGCCATTCGCATCATAAACGGTGAATGACTTGACCCTATGGGAGAAGCCCCTGCCAACCAGTTTCAATTCATCCCTCATTTCTGCATCCGTGCGGGCCTGCAAGGTGAGGCCAGGTAGATCGTTACATTACTCGCTCCTAGGAGCAAAGTGGAATCTCAAAGTTGGAACGAGGTAAGTTGGATGGTACCTTCATACAGAACCAGAAAATAAAATCGGGCACACCATATTTGAGAAGATGGTCTTCTTCTTGAGGGGAAGGAGCCCTATTCCCTCTCCAGTATTCATTAATAAATTCCCTGAAAAAACAAGAGACAAGGGGGTCGGATCGATAGGTGGAGGATAGTGATGGCGTATGTAACAAGCTCTTTGAGAACTTACCTCTGATATCATATGTGGAGATGTACTGGTTTGTGAACATCGTACGTGCAACGTGCTCAAAACTTTTTCAAATTTTTACCACAGCATACGCATACGATATCATGACATCTCGACAAGTTTCGCGACTTTCGGAATTCGTTTGCATTTTTTAGAATTAAAAAACCGCCCGCACGGAAGATGGTGGCGTTGCCCCATGCGCACGTTGATCGAAATTTTGGGTCAGTTCATGGATTTGGCCTAACTTTACACTCAAAAACAAGAATGTCATTTTTTGAATCATTCAAATCGAATATTCGATGCACCCGCAGTTCAAACCTATATTTTCCGAAAAAATTCAACAAATCGAAATAAAGTGAAAAAATATAGCAAAATGTACTAAAAATGTGTCAAATTTGAACATATTGATCATGGTACTGTAGGAATGCTTCACAACAAAATTGGCGGCCAAAATAAAAAAATAATTTTTTTTGCCGAGTGCTAGGGCTGACACTCGGCAAAGAAGTCCTTTGCCGAGTGCCGACCACGTGGCACTCGGCAAAGGCGAGCCGGCCTGGTGGCCCCTGAGCCGGCCACGTGGCAGCTCTTTGCCGAGTGCCTAACGGCCGGCACTCGGCAAAGGTGACGGCTATGGATGCCCTTTGCCCCCTGGCACTCTTTGCCGAGTGCCCATGTTTACCGAGAGGCCGGCACTCGGCAAAGAACTTCTTTGCCGAGTGCCTGAGTTTGCCAAGAGTCAGGCACTCGGCAAAGCGTTCTTTGCCGAGTGCTGGGTTTGGCTCTCGGTAAAGTGGCTCTTTGTCGAGTGCCCGAGTTTTGCCACTCGGCAAACCTCTACGCACTCGGCAAAGATCCAGTGATTAGCTCATGAGTGTGCTCGTCTAGTTTCCTGTGACAACCTGGTGGAGGAGTGGCTTATAACCCCACCTGGTCTTAGGAATATCTTAGACGATGATTGTAATCTTGTTTATGGCTAATATACGAAGCTCCGGTTTCCAAAAAAAAAATACTTTGTGTAGGTACACACATCTATCTATGGTACCTAACCAATTTCAGTATCCGGCAGAAACAAAGATTCCGCAGACCCAGCATACCACTGTTCTTCTTTTGACTCACGGATTCCTGCCCGTTTCGATGGCCATCTTACGCATCAGTACACAACTCATGTCAACTCAAGAACACGCATCACCTTCAGGAACAAAAATGCCCCGTCTCAAAAAAAACGACCCTTTTAAACATGAAGAGATCGGACAAATATTAAAACAATGGTTATTGGCTATTATTGTTGTTTTACATCTACAAGCAACGAATCACGAATGAATCGTCAGCGTGTAATGAAATGCATAGGCATGGCCATAAAAAATAGCAGCAGGTACAGGGGGGACTAAGCCTGTTTGCAAGGAAGTGCAGCTAATGAATCGCCTTCGTCAAACTCCACATGACAACACTACTAAAAAAAAAAGTTTATAGCAACGGGATAATTTTTTTTAGGGGCGGCTGGTGATGGAGCTGCTCCTACAGTGGACATGTTCAGAACCTACGAGACCAGTCGCCCTTACAAATAGCACAATAGGGACGGCTAATGATACGAGCCGCCCCTATAAATGAGTCGATTTGTATGGGCGGCTCACTCACCAGCCGCCCCCGGTGTTGCGATTTGTAATGGCGGCTCAATTACCAGCCGCCCTACGAATCACATTTGTTCATCATTGAACATCATAAACAGTTATGATTTTTCTTTTTAATCTCTAGGTAAAATTTGTAAAGTCTTTCTCCATCATACTAACTCCAACTGTGATGATTTTTTTCTAAAATTTTCTAAAATCATACCCTATCAAATTACTATATTGATTTGATCATTCTTTTCGTTTGACAAAGTTTGAACAATTTAAATTTTTAAATTTAAAAAAATTACAAGTTCTAACAAGATTTTGAAACACCAAATTATTTTAGCTAAAAAAGTAATGAATACCAAAGATGTATAACTCATAAAGGTCTACAACTTTTATTTTGGTTATTTCTTCATCTGATGAAGTGATAGTAAACATTATTCATAAATCAACATGTCTCTCATATGGTTCATGAAACTATGAGTGATATATGAATTTGTGAACAATGTTTACTAACACTCTGTCAAAAGAAGAAGTGATCAAAATAAAAGTTGTAGACAGTGATGAGTTCAACAACTTTTATGTTCACGACTTTTGTAGTTGAAATTATTTAAGGTTTCAAAATCTTGTTTAAAGTTGTCATTTATTGAAATTCAAAATTTGAAATATTCAAATTTTGCCAAATGAAAAGATGACCAAAATAAAAGTTATAGATAGTGATGTGTTCAACAACTTTTATATTCATCATCATTACAGCTGAAATCATTTAGTGGTTGAAAATCAGGTTTAAAGTTGTTATTTTCTAAAATTCAAAATTTGAATTGTCTAAAATTAGTGACAAAAATAGATGACCAGACTAAAATGATAGAGCGTGATTTTAGAAAATTTTACAAAAAAACCATCACATTTAGAGTTAGTACGAGAGAGAAAAACTAGTTACAAGTTTCAGCCACAGATTAAAAAGAGAAATCACACTTGTTCATCATTGATCATCACGAACAGTTATGATTTTTCTTTTTAATCTCTGGGTAAAAATTTGTAACTAGTCTTTCTTCCTCATACTAACTCCAAATATGATGATTTTTTTCTAAAATTTTCTAAAATCATGCCCTATCAAGTTACTGTGTTGATTTGGTCATTCTTTTTGTTTGACAAAGTTTGAGTAATTCAAATTTTTAAATTTAAAAAAATGACAAGTTCTAATAAGATTTTGAAACACCAAATGATTTCAGCTAAAAAAGTTATGAATACCAAAGATGTATAACTCATCAAGATCTACAACTTTTATTTTGGTTATTTCTTAATCTGACAAAGTGATAGTAAACATTATTTACAAATCAACGTATCTCTCATATAGTTCATGAAACTATAAGTGATATATGAATTTGTGAACAATATTTACTAACACTTTGTCAGATAAAGAAGTGACCAAAATAAAAGTTATAGATAGTGATGAGTTCAATAACTTTTATGTTCACGACTTTTGTAGTTGAAATCATTTATGGTATCAAAATCTTGTTTGAAGTAGCCATTTATTGAAATTCAAAATTTGAACTGTTCAAATTTTGTCAAATGAAAATATGATCAAAATAAAAGTTGTAGATAGTGATGTGTTCAACAAATTTTATGTTCATAACTTTCTTATTCGAAATTATTTAAGGTTTCAAAATCTTGTTTGAAGTTGCCATTTATTGAATTTCAAATTTTGAACTATGCAAATTTTATCAAATGAAAAGCTGATCAAAATAAAAGTTGTAGATAGTGATGTGTTCAACAACTTTTATGTTCATGACTTTCTTATTTGAAATCTTTTAAGTTTTCAAAATCTTGTTTGAAGTTGCCATTTATTGAAATTCAAAATTTGAATTTTTCAAATTTTGTCAAATAAAAAGATGACTAAAATATAAGTTGTACATCTTGATGAGTTCTACAACTTTCATGTTTACAATATTTTCATTTTAAATTATTTTTTATCTTAAAATTCAATTCGAAGTTCACAAATTAAAATTTTAAAGTTTTTAAATATATTTTTTTTATTTTATAAAATAAAATGTATCATTATATATACATATAAGCAAGTAATTTTTTATGTGTACAGGAAAATGTAGCAAATTATTTTTTATTACATTTATACATTTATATATACATTTACATATTTATAAAAAATATGCAGAAGTAATATTTAAAAATATGCGAAAATATTTGTAGGGGCGGCTGAATCAGAAACCGCCCCTACAAATGCATTTGTAGGTGCGGCCGGTCTTTAGAGCCGCCCCTACAAATGACTCTGAGTATATATTCTAGAGCACAGTCGGCCCCCCTATCCCTCCCACCTAGGCAATCCTAGGTCACAACACACACGAACAATCTATCGAGCCGTCGCTCCCTCCGCACCCCCTCTTCTGTTCGCTCTCTCCTGCTCCCTCTCCATAGCCCTCCCACCTGGTGGCCGGTGCTCTCTTCCTCATGGAGGAGCTCGATTCTACAAGAAAGAGCTCGATCCGGTGAGGAGGGTCCCGGATCCGGCGCGGGCCCAAGAGGCGGCCACGGGCGGGCTTGGGATGCTGAGGCGTGGGCTCGAGATGCGTCAATGGCGCGGGTCTGAGCAGCGGCAGACAGCATAGGTCGGGATGCGGTGGCTGTAGTTTCCACGAGGGCCAAGGAGGCAGCAGTGACGTGGCTCGAAAGGCGCGCAGCCATGAGATGCGGCAGCGCTGCCGGTCTAGGATCTGGCAGTGGCGCCGGTTCGAGATGCGGCAGCATCGCGGGATGTGGCAGCGTAGGCCCATCAGGAGGCGCTCAGGAAGGAGCTGGTGGTTCGATCTCTGAGGAGGACGAGGCCACGGCGGCGACGGCCACCACTACCCACGACGACACGACTACCCATTTGTAGTAATTCTTATTGTTATTTTTCTCTCCAATCTAAGATTTCTGAATTGGTCTCTCTTATTTCCTGAATTGATTACAATATTAAGTAGAATAGAAAGTTTTGTGAACAATAGTCATATCTGTAAGATGACGATTTTACAAACAGATATACAATATTCCATGAAACGAGTAGACTTGCATCTATTTTGTTTTCTGAAAGGCCTCTCATGATATATTTGTACCATTTAATTGTTTGAGCATTAATGAAGTGTAACTGGTTTGAGTCATTCTTTTCAGAAGTTTGTACTTCATTAGTCAAACTTTGATTTTAAATGAGCAATACATTATAGTCAGATTCAATTGCAGTTCCCACCACCATATGGCGCCCAGCCTGTCATGTATAATAGTCAACATGGAGCATCACCACAGGGTTACATACATCCTACTGGGTTACATGCATCTTGCTAATAGTACATTTTATGCTTCTCTAAATTATTCTCTATTCTGAAGCTAAAAAATCTATGTTTGATAACTTATCTTTTTAGTTCCTGCTGGTAACCCGATGGTTTTTGAAATAAAACCAGCGCATAAAACTTGACTGAACATGTATATCAAGTGTTGGTAATTGGTTTACTTGATAGTTTTGTATTGTCTGTCACTATGTGTGTTGATTGAAGCTCAAAGCTGAGTTCTTATTTCTGTTGTAGGAGCTGAGATAGATGAAGGATGAGGCCACCATTGATCTTCTGCAAGCCGGAGCTCGTTAGGCAAGGATCTTATTTATTCCTCTTCTTTGCAAGCCTGAGCTTGTAAGCCCGAGCTCTGCAGTATGGCCTGTTGTTCCAACGCTGGATGCCTCTCTCTTTTGCTAGTTAAAATTTTAAGCTTGTTTTTTCATGAGATAGTTTGGAGAAAAATTTAAGCTTTTGTCATAACAGCTCTAGGTTGTTAGCTTATGACAGCCCCGGACTTTTATTTTAGAGCATATATAAAGCTTCACTATGAAATATTAGTGGCTCTGTGAACAAATCTCCTGCTGGCTATGGATCTGCATCTCAAATTTTATATTTGCTCTAGAATCTCATATGAAGTGATAGTTGGTGCTGCTATCTTTAATAAATGGATTGCATCACTATGTGCGTGGTAGCTTTGTTTCTTTAAAATTTTAGCAAGAACAAGATTACAGATGCATGCAAATATCTATGGCAACAGAAAGAGGTATCAGCCACTAATAAGATCATTAAAATTTTGGAAACTTGAATAAGATTATTAGAATTTGGCAATGTTCAGAATCTAGCTGTTCAGAAACTATCTGTATGTGTATGTGCTATTCACAAACAATGTATTTAATAATAGTAAATGACTAACTGTGGTTGTGCTCGTAAAACATGCCATTTTGTTTCAAAGTCATTATCAACTTTTCACTTTTTTTTGAAAACTTTTCACTATGGAAAACCCTTATATTCAGATACCTAAATTTCTTTTGACTTTGTACCTTGGCATGACAAATTCTAGTGTACTAGGATTCTGGAAGAATCAATATACCAGTTCGATAAGTGTATTTTTAAGTCTTGGAAGAAACATGATTGATAGAGGTCCAAAACATGATTAATAAGTGTAATTATTTTGCTAGTTGACACTGCTTGTTCTGCTAGTTAACAATTTGATGTTGTCCCTATGATTTTCTATTTTATGCTAAAGTAACAACAAGTACTTTCTTATTGTTTCAGTTGCAGTCTGAATTTTCAGCATGTTTGATCTGACTTATATATATTATCTCATATATTAGGCTGCAATCTGAATTTTTAGCAAGTCTTGATCTGAATTATACTAATTTGTATATTTAGCAAGTCATGATTTGAATAATAATATCTCTTATAACATTTATTACCTCTTGTTCTAAGATTTTCTTACAATATTTTACTTAGATCACAAGCTCTTAATATTGATGGGGGGCATCAATACATCATTAGGGTCTAGGGGATGCTCCAAACTTCTAGTGAACCACTGTCTTTAGGAGTCAAGACCCTATTTGAATGGAAAATAGTAAGCCAATAACAGTGAAGGTAAGCTCAATTGACTTCTTAGATATCTCAAATTTTTGATGCTCAACTACTGTCTTTAGTGTTGGGCCTCCAAACAATGTCACTGCCTCTGAATTTTTTACTACATATGTGCATTAGTAACTAAGATATAAGTTGATTTGTAGTAGCTGCTACAGAGTCCTCTATGTGTTTAATTTCAGTATGTAACCTGAGTTTGCAGCATTAGTCAAAACGGTTATTTGATTTTAAGAAAAATAATATATTGCAGTCTGAAAGTCTAATGCTCTAGGGGGTGTTAGATGCAATCACTACATTGAGTAGTGGCACACTTCTTGGCACACCGTACACACAGAGGAGTTGCAGCATGTGTCAAGACATATACATATCGACGATCCTCATTAGCTTATATGTTTGTACACATACTTGTAACGTTCACTTAGGTAGAAATCCTCAGTACCAACACCTTGTGCTCTTGTGCTTGTGGTCAGATTTGAATTATATATACATATATATGTGTGTTCTGGTCGAATTTAAATTATAAATTTGAATTTTTTTTGTGGAAAAATGTACTGTAGGGGCGATTCTAGACTGAATCGCCCCTACAAACAGGTATTATAGAGGCGGTTGGTACTATAGCCGCCCCTATAAATTGATTTTGTAGAGAAACACCAGCCGCCTCTATAAATCGATTTGTAGGGACGATCTGGGAACCGTCCCTACAAATCGGCGATTTGTAGCCACGCTTTGGTAGGGGCGGCTAGCCAAACCACCCCTACAAATGTCCATGAGCCGCCCCTACAAAGCTTATCTGTAGTAGTGCAAAAAACACATATAGCCAACACTCTCATGGTACAACTGGTCAGCACAACACGCCATATAAGCGGTTGGTTGAGCCAGCCCGGGTTCGAGTCACGGCACCAACTTCTTAAGATGAAAATCAAAGGGACATCTCTCCCCCTGGTCAAATCAAATAACACATCTGCAAATGAGTTTGATTGATTAGGATATGACTCTGCACACAGATAACATCTTTAGGGACAAAGCATAACAAAATGGTGTTCATACTGTTCCATGTTGCCATCTTGCTTGTCTTGTGCCTGGTAAGTTACCGAAGGTAATGAGCCAATAGTATCAGCAGCAAGGCCTTTGCTTTCCGTACAGACAACTTCACCCAATGCAATTAGCTCCTGAGATCACCACATCCATGAAAGTTAAATAACACACCATCCAGGTTCTAGCGTTACACGGAAAGTAGAAAGAAAATGCACAAAACATCATGTTCTCTTCTTCAACAAAAATAACTTGCCTCATAAGAGTATTCATCAGGGTCAACATCTTCCCATGCATCCTAAAGTTCAAAATAACATAATAATTAAATGTCAGATACCATATTTATTCCAAAGAGATTTTTCAATAAATATACCAAGAAAAAATAAGGACCGTTTCCAAATAGAATAATTTGTTCTCAATATGCATTTCAGATGGAAGCAGCTATATGATTGCTTCTCAATAGCCAATCATCAAGAGAAACATGATAATCCTCACTTCCAATTCAACTGTTTTTAGTAAATTAATTAAAATTCCATTTCTTATCATCAAGAGTACACACTACCACTGTATTAATTCAGAGCACCGAGAAATGGTGTATATTTCACTACCTTAAACAGTTCCAGTGTTTGTATTATTACTAGCTATAATTTTAATATTTCTTTATGAAACTATCCGAAGGTACATAATAAGCTTTGTCCTGTTCATGGTATTACAGAGATAGAAATAGAGGCTCATAAAATGTTGTATGGCTAAGCAGGAGATTCTATTCTCTTGATGGCTATACCAGTCTCCAGACGACAGATACAGAATCCTGAGCAATAGCACACACTCTACTTGAACCTTGCTAGCTAGCCTATACTAGAAACTCGAAGAATTAGAGCTATATTCTCTTCTCTCTGGAAACCTTAATTTCTGGTCCGATCTTGACTTATGGCAGCGTGCTCCAGAGGGGGGGGGCAGGGGCTGGTTATATAGGCCAAAGCGTCCAACGTGAGCACTTGGATCAAACCGACTTAAAGAACGACGTTGATGCAACCTAGGAGGCGGTGAAGAACCGACATTCGAATGAGGGACTAACATGTGGGCCTAGGGGGTCGGGTGACTTACAGGTAGGGCCGACCGGCCCCACATGTTAGTGCCTTGGCCTCCGCTTCGGTATGGTGTCTTCCCGAGTCTTTTGGAACATTCTGAGGTAGTTTTCGCTGTGGATAAGCGTGTTTTTATTTGACGATTTGATCCCTCTTGTTAGTTTTCTGGATAAACCCTGCTAAAAACGCAGATTCACCAAAACTTGTGGAAATTATCAGTTTAAACCCATAAATCTATGTTGGTGATCATGTTTATGCATTTATTCAAGTTAAGTTGATGGTTTTATGATGGATGATAACTACCGTCAACAGGCCACGCCCGATTGGTGGTGATGTACGCTGATGTAGTGGCACGGGCGTGGCGTTTACACGTGGTAGGCTATGAAGGACCAGACTCAGGTGGTGCGTCCGATCGTGACTCACCTGACGCGTCCGGTCGCAAAACAGTGGCTCGGGGAGCTCTCTAGAAACGACCAGACTCTGGCGGTGGAGTGTCAGGTTGTGTCGTGGTGGCGCGTCCGGTCAGTTGCTGGCCGAGTGCTCGCAACGCGTGATCTGACGCAGCACGGCAGCGTCAGGTCAGGGCTCGACGTGTCCGGTCATCACTTGATCGTTAACGCACGGCTACCGACCGTTGGGATCGAATGCTCGACATTGAATGGCAGGGACACGTGGACAGCCAGGAGTGATCGAACGCAGAGCCTGGCGCATTTGGTCGATTGGACATGCGTGTCTGGTCGCTGCGTGTTGTGCCTAGTGAAAAGGTACAACGGCTCTTTTCTTGTGGGGGCTATAAAACCAAGTGTTGGCCGGCCATGGCCGGTTGCTGAGCATCCTTAAGCTTTGGTGGCTTTATGTGGGTGTGTTTGGGAGCCCTCTAACTCACTTGTGCTTGATAGTGATCATCCGATCGAGTGAGTGAGCAATTCTAGTGCGATTGCATTGAGTGGCACTAGGTGATTGTGTTGCAAGTCGGTGGTGCTTGTTACTTTTGGAGGTTACCACCTCCTAGACGGCTTGGTGGTGGTCTCCATCGAAGCACGCAAGAAGCTTATGCGGTGCTCCGGAGAAGTGATTGTGAGGGGTGTTGTGCTCGCCCCGTGGGAGCCGCGAAGAGCAACTCTAATAGAGCGTGTCATTGAGCTACCCTCACTTTTAGGGTAGGTTCTTGCGGTGCCCAATGTGTGGGCTTGGCAGGTGATGCTAATTAGCCGCCGAACCACCAAGTGAGCGGTCGACACAACAGGACTAGCATGTTAGTAAGCACATGAACCTCGGGATAAAAATTACCGTGTCATCATTGTCTTCATGTTGGTTTGCATCTTCTTTACACAAGCTTGCAATTACTTTCTTATACACTACGCTTGTGTAGTTGCTCTTGTAATAAGTTAGCTTGTGTAGCTCGCTAGTTACCTTCTTACTTGTTTAGCATAGAAGCAGCTACCTTACGTGGCTAATTTGGTTTTAGTAACCTTGTTAGTCACATTGCTTAGTTTTCTCTCTAATTTGACATTAGTTGTCTTGTTATTGAGCATTGCTAGTGAGCTTAGGAGCTTTGTGCTTTTGCTTACTAGTTGTGTAGGAGTTCCTCCGTACTTGAAGTATTAGTGGCATAGGTTTATGTGATCTTGCTCCTAGAATAGGTTAGGTGAGCTCTAGCTAGCCCGGCACCTTTGTTGTCTTATTAGGATCCATTTAAGGTGCTTGATAACTTAGATAGAGGGGTGTAGTCTTGGCTAGACCGATAGTTTTAATTCCGCATTTGTTACAGTTAGCCAACATGATTAATTTTAAAAAGGACTATTCATCCTCTCTAGTCCATCATCTCGACCCTACACTCATGTATTTAACTAAAAAAAACTAGGTCAGGTGTTTTTTGGAAAGGAGTGGCACCGGCGGCAGGGAAAGGGCGAGCTGGGCGTGCCACGTGCGGTGCGGAGCAAAGGGAGGAGTCATATGATTTCGCGGGCTAATCCGTTGCGTCTATTGTTGGGCCAACGTAGAGCCCAGTAACTTCTTCTAAGCCTGTCTAACATCACCTGCTACCAAGCCGCAACTACAGGCCTGATTGGTTGAACACCAATCTTTGCTATGCCAATTTTAAGAGAAGTCAAAATATGGGTATACCAATATTAGATGCGATGTTACTAAATCCCTGTGCGATGACATCAATAAAATGATCAATCGGTTCTGGTGGGCCCAGCAATACAAAGAGAATAAAATGCATTGGCTCTCATGGGATACATTGTGTAGCCGAAAGGAGAAGGGAGGATTGGGGTACCGTGACCTCCATCTATTTAACCTTGCTATGTTGGCTGGACAGGCTTGGAGATTGGTGACGACTCCTTGATTGATGGCTAAGTATCGTCCGAATGGGAGACTTATGGAGGCTGGTGAAGGTCCAGGTATATCCTACTCATGGAGAAGCATAGTCCGAGGAATCAAAGCGTTGATGAATGGTATTATTTGGAGAGTAGGAGATGGGGAACAGATTCGGATTTGGGAGGATCCCTGGTTACCGAGAGATGTTATACGTCAGCTTATTACACCAAGAGGGGCGACACTTTTGTCTAAAGTTTTTTTTTTCTCGAATACACAAAAGATTTACGTATCATTGTATTAAAAAGAAGAGTTTGAACTTACAAACAACGCGCATCTATCGAGCGCCGAAGGAGTTTGACAAAACAGACGTAGCTGAACTATCCTAACAAAAGAACTCACGTTTCAAAATTACATAAATGAAAAACAACCAATACCGACTCCGCGGTGCAATCTAGGAAGTGGCCTTGCGTCTTCGCACTTGCCTGGACGAACCCTTTCGTCTGTCTGCGAAGAGTTGTCTAAAGTTTCAGAGCTTATTGACCCTGTCACAGGCAGTTGGGATGTGCAGCTGCTTAATTATATTTTTTGGGAGGAGGACGTGAAGGAAATCATGTTGATTCCTGTGAGGGAGGGTCATGATGACTATGTGGCATGGCATTTTGATTCAAAGGGCATCTTTTCAGTTCGATCGGCTTATCATGTACTGGATGACCAGCGAGAACGTGATGCATGAAGACAACGGCGGAGTCCTCGGGTTCAAGCTCTGATAGCCCGATTAGCTTCAAGTGGAAGAAGATATGGAAGCTGACCTACCCACCTAAGGTAAAACAATTTGTCTGGCGTTTATCTCACAACAGTTTGGCTCTGAAGATGAATATACGAAGAAGGAGTGTGCCAACAGATACTATCTGCCCAGTGTGTAAGCGATTTGATGAATATGGGGGCATTGCTTTCTAAAATCCAAAGCTGTCCGTAAATGTTGGCAAGAGCTGAATCTAGAAAATGAAAGATGTGAGCTCTTACAAATGCAATCTGCCCGTGATATGGTTGAGAGACAGTGGCGGAGCCAGGATTCCAAACTTAGGTATTCCTACTTCCACGTCAATAAAAAAAATCAGTTGTTTTTAACTGCAATGAGTGAAAATACTACAAAATATGAGCCAATTTGAGAGGCTGTTTTTTACTGTTTTGGGCTTCAATGAGTGAAAATACTACAAAATATAGCATTATACATATACATATACAAGTATATACACATATATACATAGAAGTGTGCTAAAATAGTTGGGTATTCCTGGGAATACGGGGAATACCCTCTGTATCCGCCCATGTTGAGAGAGTTCTACAAATTCCAGAAGACAAGTGCAACTTAATTCTAATCTTGCTATGGAGATGGTGGACAGCCCGTAATAAAGTGAATGCGCGGGAAAATCCGGAACCAATTTCAGTAGTGACTAGAGCAATGTGTTATCTAGCGAATGCAGTCCAACGGGAGCCGAAAATCCAAGCGAACAGATCAAATAGAAGGATGACTTCCTGGCTGCCTCCTCCTGATGGTGTGCTGAAAATCAACACTGATGGTGCATTTGTTCAGGCAACTAAGCAGGGGGGCTGGGGCTTCATTGTCCGTGATTCTACTGGGGACCGTGTGCTTGCAGGTGCCGGTCATCTAAATGAAGTGTATGCTGCTTTAATGGCGGAAGCGCTTACATGTTGGAAGGATCTTGAAACGGCTATGAATCATGTTATTTCTCGTGTAATTTTGGAGACTGACACGCTGCTGCTCCAGAAGGCTGTGCTTTCCTCGGAGATGGACCAAGCTCCTTCGGGTGTCATCTTCAAGGATGTCCGTTCGTTAGTAAGGGAACATTTTATCCAGTTTGATAGTTTTCATGCTTCAAGGCTTTGCAACTCGTCTACGCACGAGGTAGCAGCTCTAGGCTTGAATCAAATTCCAGGATGGGAGGAAATTTGGGAGTATCCCATTCCTGTTCTTGTAACTAGCCATATTGCCCACGTTTCAGCTGGGCTGGAAGTTAATTAAAAGGCCAGAGAGCCGAGTTTCAAAAAAAAAATATTAGGGTAAATCAATATTTTGGTAAGGCAGTACTTGGTTTGCTACGAACAAGAGATAAAAATATTATTTTGCCAAAATTTTGGAAGGTATTGCCAATGTTTTGACACCAAGCCAATTGCACGTCAAATCTTTTGAACTCGCCCAAAAAATTGGCTTACAACCAAGGAGGCTCTGCATTCACGCACCGATGACTTCTAAAAACCAGCCAGCTTGTTGAACGACTGCTCAGGCATCCAACGTGAGTCCATCACTGCTGAGTGCTGAAAGCCTGAAACCATGTGTTAGGCCAACGTGATGAAAACGAGAGTTTTACGTCACGTAAGGTGAGAAGATGGGGAAGCTCAGCTCTCGCTTGCCATTGCCAATTGGCATGCTTGACCTTCCGGACAAGAGGCAAACCGCATACACCGGCACAGGCGCACAGCCAGGCGCCACTCCTAGTTCCAACTTCCAACTTGCTATGCTTGGCATGGAACATTCACGCTCTTCTTGCACTTGCGGTCAACGTTCGTGCCTTCGAGCTCGCTGGCATCGGATGAACTAGACTGAAGCACGACATTTCCTGGACCCTTTTGGCCATCCAGAGAATGAAAAGGGTCGCCGGAAATTTGGAACTGCACAGTAGATTTAACAGAGGCAGGGCTACTTCCTTCAAACCTCTCGCCAAGTAGTATTTACATAGGTCAAGTGCAGGTAGAAGAAGGAAAACGAAATCACGCGGCCACTAATACAAAAAAAAATCCAAGGTGAGCCGCCATGGCCCCATGGCTGGCGGCAGGGAAGGTCTAACTACTCTACAGACAGACAAGAACAGCGTGGGGGCTCGGGCCCGTGTCTCTGCTACCAGCACTGGTCCGTCTCCCATGTGCGGCGGGGCCGGCCGTAGACGCCGCCGCCGCTCCAAGGTCGCTGCGCCACGGCCACCGCGGCCACAGCGCCGAGGTCGTAGCGCGCGCGGGTGTCCGGGTCGGAGAGCGTGGCGTAGGCGTCGTGGAGCCTGACGAACTCCGCGGCGGCGCCGGGCGCGGGCGCCACGTCCGGGTGCCGCTCCCGCGCCAGGCGGCGGTACGCGGCCTTGATCTCCCGGCCCGTCGCGCCGGCGCGCAGGCCCAGCACCTCGTACAGCGTGGCGGCGGCGGCGCCCCCTCTCCCCACCGCCGGCGCCGCGGCGCACCGGATCTTGGTCTTGCTGGGCTTGGACTTGGACTCGACGGAGGACGCGCCGCCGAACAGGAACAACGAGCCCCCGATGGCAGCCTTCGGCGCCGACACCCGCAGAGGCGCAGAGATCATCAGACGGAGGGACGGAGAATCCAAAGATCTGAGGAGACAGGAATGGGGGAAGTTGTCACAGGCGGTTGGCGTCCGTGGCCCGCCCGCGCGTCTTATAGCTGATTTTCGACAGGTTGGAGATAAGAATAGAGGAGGTGGATGCGCGTCAGCGTCGTCCTGTGCTTGGGGGACACGCCCGCGCCACGGTGGGCGGCGCACCCGGACCTGGGGGCGCGTCGCTGTCCGGCGCCCGCGGATTTCTCGTCCGCCCAGTTGCCCCCCCTGATTCTGATTGATGGGAGCACCTGTGTTTTGATTCGGATTCCTGCGGGTTTGCCCCGTTGGCGCCCGGCCGACCTGTGTTTGCGTTCGCCTCTTGGCGCCGCACGACGGTTGAGACTTGCGAGTTGGGACTGACTGGTCGGTTCTTGACTCTTTCGCGGCTGAGGAGAGCAACGGCGCTTTGCCTACCACTGTACCTCGCTGTCAAGCCATTGACATCCGCTTTCCGCTGCAGTCCTGCGCTACGGCCGGTGCTTCGTGCCAGACGGGCGGACTTGCAATGTCCACATCCACCGCCACCCTGTTCCGGTGAAATTTGGTGCTGCTGGTAACCGACGGTTCGCCGCCGACCATGGCACCGTACCACACGCCAAGAGTTGGCTTTTGTCCATGCAGAGCAAAAGCCGCTTTCCGAGCGTGTACACACAGGAATTGCGTGGGAAAGGATCCGCGCCGACAGCGGCACGGCCCCGGCGGACCCAAACTCGTGTGTCGCGCGCAGCAGTGATATGCTGGGTCCTGTTCTGTAGATCAAAGACTCCCACGAGTATGTATGTGTACTACGAGCTCTTGCCTGTGCTGTGCTCCCCGTGAGCCTGGAGATGATGGACGCCTTGCTGGCTCCGTTCTTCCCTGTGTTGGAGAAGTCGACGGATCGGGTGGTGGTTACTGGAGAGCGGCAGTCGAGGAGAAGCTCGGGAAAGTTGGATTGCTGTTTGGATTCAGTAAGAGGTTCCTGGATATTGGTGCAAAGGGCAAAGGCAGAGACGGTGCAATCGAACAGAAGGTGGTCTTTGGGTCGAGGGATGCATTTGTGAAGAAGGGTTTGCAGCGATCTGGTCTTGAGATCCCTGTGCCGAAGTCTGAGGCTACCGAGGTGCCAGTGCCGCCAAATGCGGGCGAGGAAAAGGCACAAAAGAAGAAGAAGAAGAAAGCCAAGAAGGCTGCACTTGCTGAAGGTGAGATGGAGGAGGCCAAGGTTTCGAAGCCTGAGAAGAAGGTAAAGCAAAACAAGAAGGAGAAGAAAGAGAAGAAGAAGAAAAAGAGGAAGGTGGAGGTTGTCGATCAAGGGAACGCCACTGAGAAGAGTACGATGGGTGATGGTATTGATGGCATGACATTTGATGAGGCGTTAAAGTCCAATCCGCAGAAGCAGTTTGAGACGGCTGCAGCGGCTGCAGCAGAAGCTGGTATGGCAAAGGGGGCAGCAGCTCAAGCGCTTCACCAGTGACAGCCGTTAGTGGGAAAGTCACAACAAAGAGGAAGCGTTCAAGATCTGCTGATAGGCTGTCTGAAGCTTCTCATGGGGATGATGGCAGCGAAGGTAATCGCCTTGTTCGCTTGGCTTATAAGTCGTACTTTTTTAGTCAACGAACAGTATTTTTCTCTCATAACAAATCAGTCAATAGTACTTTCAACCATGACTTATCAACCAAACGAACAGGCAGATAGGAGAGAAGAGTGGTAAGAAGGTGAGGTTCTCGATGAAGAATAATTTAGTTTGGAAACCTCACAATCCTTGACACCGCAGTGTTTGAGGCTGCCACCTTCAGCTCCTCCAAGAGGAAGCGCACTGAAAAAGGGCGTTTGGCCAGGGCCCATAGCACCGACGCCATTGAAGAAGGCTAAGGGTCCGTTAGTTCCCAAAAATTTTCACCCCAAAATGTTACATCGAATCTTGCGGCATATGCATGGAGTACTAAATGTAGATGAAAAAAAAACTAATTGCACAGTTAGGTGAGAAATCGCGAGAAGAAACTTTCGAACCTAATTAGTCCATAATTAAATACTAATTACCAAATACAAACGAAAGTGCTACAGTGGCCAAACAGTAGCCGACCCCAAAAAAAATTTGGGAACTAAACGCGCCCTAAGCCAAAGGCAAAATCTGCAAAGAAGGTCTTGAAGAAGCAGCCTTCATCTGCTGTGAAGCGCTTGCGCAAGTTGCAGTGTTTCTCAGCATGAGTTTTTTTTGGTGTATGGTGCCGTGATGGTCATATCTTTGTATCTTTTTTGGTTTATTACCATTACTTAATTCTTATCCTTTTTGTAGGTTAGTTTTGTACTATGTTGACTTCGCTGTCAGTTCATATTTGATGGATTGCTTAATGATTTGCGTTGTCTCTGTGGTAATCATGTGGTGATTGCAGCAGTAGTACTATAGACTGTAGTAGCTCTTATGTTTTCGGGTGTATTTGAGGTTTCCTGATGGACCCCTTTCTTTCCTGAACTACCCATCTTGCAGCCACGATTGCAGGTTAGAATATTGTTTGTGATATGTTATGTCACTGTTGGTACTCTGTTTAAGTTGAACATCAATACAGGCATGCAGCCAGCCAAGAGCCATTGTGGTTTCTGTTTAGATTGTTCTGTTTTGATATGGTTGTTCTAGATTTTGTGGTTATTTATGAAATTTGCTGAACTGTGGACAGACACGATTTGTAAAATTTCTAATGCTGCTGATCATGTTTTTGAACGTCCAATTTGTGGTAAATTGAATTTGACTTCATCCTGTAATTCAGAAACTTTCAGTAAGATGCAGGCCTTTTTACCTGTCCTGATCTATGCTTTGGAAATGTTTCGCAGACATGTCCTGATCTATGCTTTGGAAATGTTTCGCAGACAGAAGTACTTACGGTAATTTATAAGTTCAATCAAACCTGTTATTTTGTTCTGCTCTTCTGAGCCTAGGATGCGCTAATATCCAAGCTGTTCAGTTTCAGCAAATAAGCTTTGTGTTACCATTGGTCCTGAATTTGTATCTGCTGTGCAATTTAACAATTACATCATGTTGACAACTGTTGCTTTGTGCTAATTTACCTGTGATGTTGTTTGCCCATCACCATGGTCATGTGCTGCTTGTATCTGAATGTCAAGTCTGTGCTGTCAGAATTTTGTTCAGAACACTCAACAGCTTGAGTAGAGTAAACTATGTTACTATTTCTTCCGTGTCCTCCACTTCTTTAAACACATCAGGCCCTGCACTGAATGATGGCCATATGTTTGTATCTTTTTTTGCTCTGGTTTATCAGTACTTGGTTGTGAGCTCGTTTATGCACCATTTGGAAGGAAGGAGTTCTTATATTTCCTGTGTTTGTTTTAAATTTTCTACACAATTTTTATGAAATTCCCGTGTTCTAAAGTTAATCTTACTGTATAATATACAGTGAGTCTACCCAAACAGGCTTGACTGTAAGCCCATTTACTGTATACTGTAAGATTTTTCCAGAAACTTCTGTGGTACCTACAGTAAGTCTCCCCAAACAGGCTTGACTGTAAGCCCATTTACTGTATACAGTAAGATTTTTCCAGAAACTTCTGTGGTACCTACTAAACAATTTCAGTATCCGGCAGAGACAATTCCGCAGACCCCAGCATACCACTGTTCTTTTGACTCATGGATTCCTGCCCGTTTCAATGGGTGATCGGCACTGCTGACTTCCAAAATTTGCTATGCCAAAGATTTGGCAAGCAAAAAATTGGGCAAAAAAATTGCCATAGATTTGGCAAGCCAAATATTAGAGTTAGACAAGTTTTGGTAGCAAACCAAATACTAGCCAAAATCATAGCTTACCAAATCTTTGGCATATGGCAAATTTTGGATGCGAACCAATCAGGCCCCTTACGCATCAGTGCTGACCTGAGTCAACTCAACTCATTTGAACACAAGCAACATCTTCAGGAACAAAAATGCCCCGTATCAAAAAAAAAAAGGAACAAAAATGCCACCATTTTAAACATGAAAAGATCAGATAAATATTAAAACAATGGCTATTGTCTATTGGTATGATTGTTATTTTACATCTACAAGCAATGAATCACGAATGAATCATCAGCGTCTAATGGAATGCATAAATAACCAGCGGCGTGGCCATAAAAATAAGCAGCAGGTACAGGGAGACTAAGCCTGTTGAACTGAAGAAACCAGGGAAAAAGACCCATCCATTTCCCTTGCTTATCTGAACAATTCAACAGTTGCCGCTGCTTTTATTTCACCAATGGCAGATAAATATCAAGCCGCCGCTATTTTCTTCCAATTGAATAGTCATGCCTGCTTGTTCACATTGTTCACAGATGTGGAAACTTCAGCACTGCACATCGGGCATACCTGACACGGTCAAAGGATATATGTCAAATTCATGCAGTTCAGACACTTATCCATTATTCAATTGTATGTCCAAGTTGCGTTCAGAGTAACGCTGTTCTTGATTGTTTTATCATGCTAAATGGTGTATCTTAATAAAAGGATAGAATCGTAAAACCATTCCAAAATCCGATGTTTCCGGGAAAGCTTAAACATCATATTTAGAGAAGGATTTCAGAAAATATATGGTGGTGCTTATACCTTGTTTAACTGCAGCCACTGGTTTATGCACTCAGAATGGTAGGGATGTTTGCAAGGAAGTGCAACTAATGACTCGCCTTCGTCAAACTCCACACGACAAATAACACATCTGCAAATGAGTTTGATAAATCAGGATAACACTCTGCACACAGATAGCATTTTTAGGGACAAAGCATAAGAAAATGATGTTCATACTGTTCCATGTTGCCATCTTGCTTGTCTTGTGCCTGGTAAGTTACCGAAGGTAATGAAGCAATTGTATCAGCAGCAAGGCCTTTGCTTTCTGTACCGACAACTTCACCCAATGCAATTAGCTCCTGAAATCACCAGATTCATGAATGTTTAATTACACATCTTTCAGGTTCCAGGTTTACACGGAAAGTAGAAAAAATACACAAAACATCCTATTCTCTTCAATAAAGATAACTTGCCTCATAAGAGTATTCATCTGGATCAACATCTTCCCATGCATCCTAAAGTTCAAAATAACATAACAATTAAATATCAGATACCAGCTTTATTCCAAGGAGATTTTCAATCAATATTATCAACAAAATAAGAACCATTTCCAAATAAAAGAAATTGTTTTCAATATGAGATTTCAAATGGAAGCAGTTACATGATTGCTTCTCAACAACCAATCATCAATAGTAACATGAAAATTCTCATTCCGAATTAAACTGTTTTTAGTACATTCGATTAAAATTCTACACCCTCCATTCCAAATTGTAAGTTGTGTTTTTTTAATACATAGTTTTTACTTTATATCTATATACATAATGTATATCTAGATACATAACAAAAGCTATGCATATATAAAAGCCAAAACGACTTACACCTCAAGATTATGATGTACTACCACCGTATTGAGCTCCAAGAAATTTCACTAGCTTAAACAGTTCATGTGCTTGTATTATCACCACTAATAATCATGCATTTGTATTATTACTACTAATAATCTTAGGAATTCTTTATGAAACTATCCGAAGGTACATAATCTGATTCGTCCTGTTCGTGAACTGAATTAGATAGAAAATGTCACCTGTGTATGAACCCCATCATCTTCATCCTCCTCCTCGTCCCCAGCATCATCCTGCTCCATGGCTCGCCCTGGTACACAGCGGCAGATTAAGCATCATACAAAAAGGGGAAAAGAAGATCAAAGGTGACTGAATTTCGACATCAGTATTCGGTCAAAAAAAATTTCGACATCAGTCTGTATACTCACAATCACCGATCCCAACGAGCGCCATGAGCCTGTCGGCGACGTCGCGCTCCCCGGCGTCCTGCAGGGCGCGCGCGAAGGCCTCGTCGTCCTCGTACTGCGAAGGGTCCAGGTCGAGGCCCTCCTCGCCCCCCTCCGCCTCCGCGTCCCCAACCTGCTCGTCCTCGTCGAGCGCCTCCCCTTCCTCCTCGTAGTCGCTCCCATCGTCATCTTCCCCCTCCTCCTCGTCGTAGTCGTAGCTCCCGGCGTCCGAGATCGCGTACTCGCCGCCGGTCAGCATCATGTACGCCCGCTCCTGCAGAAAGCACGAGGAATCAGCGGCGAAGTCTCGTAGCAAGCCCCTACCCGGCTACCCCCATGGGGACCGATTCGGGCGCAACCGACCCCGCAAGATCTCCGGCACTTACCTGCTCCTGGAGGACGCGGGCGAGGGCGAGGTCGGCCTCCTCCTGGCTGAGGCTAGTGAACGGCCGCCTCCCATTGGCGGGCGGCGCGGCCGCCGACGCCGCAGCAGCAGCAGCAGAGGCCGAGGCGCCGTCGTCTCCAGCGGCGGACGCCGGGACGTTGGGGCTGGCGTTCTGGTTCTGGTCGTGGTCGGGGCTGGGCTTGTCGGCGCCGCCACCGCCGATCCGCTTGGATGAGCCGTCCATCGCGCTGAGCACGGCGGTGGGATTCGAGAGCGACGGAGGAGATGGGAGGCGGTGTCGTGTGCTTCGGTCTGCGCGTGGGGGTTAAAACGTTGGGAAAGCGGCGAGCAGCGCGGTGGCGGCGGCGTGATCTGGGTTGTGGCCGGTGGGATTGTGGTGTCGCGTTCCGATTTAAAACAGGGAGGATCCGGTTGAGAACGAGAGACGAAGACAACGGCACACCGCCTGTGATGCGTGGCGTGTTGCAGCGTTTCATATAACGGTGGGTGGTGGGCCCTTCATGTCGGCCACAGAGGGTCCACCTAGTCAGAATACGCATCGAATAGGTGACGGTCACGGAATGGAGCACAACGGAAGACAAGTTCAATTGAAAGTTTGAAACTTGTGGTCGACTTCTACCTTGCCGGCGAAGTTAGCGAGCAGCAGGCCGTGGGCTCACGGCAGGTAGACCATGCCTGCACGGGCCCGGCATCAGCATGCGAGCGCCAACTGGTTTCTTGCACGGATGCGCCATGGATATTCTTGAGGCGTCTGAAGGTGCAGGCACTGGGTTGATAACCTCTGCTTACGCTATGCGCTTGTACGCCGATAACAGATCGGCTCCAACCAGCCGGTGCCCAAATGATGGAGGAAATAAGTCATCTCAGGCCCCAAATCGTAAGCATCGCTGAACTTGCAGCTTCACATTCCGGCAGAGTCCAGAGCCAAGAACCAATTATGATGCGGAAGCAAAGCATCCATCCAGACATCTGGAGCCATAGGGTGTATTTGGGCAGGTGCTCAACCCTTAGGCTAAGCGCACCGCTCCTCCGCTAAAGCAGCCTGTAAACAGGGCATGGCCCATCGGCCCTGCCGCCAGCCGCCTGTATTTCGATCCCCAACTCAACGAACAAACGAACCTGCCGCTGCCGCCACTGAGCGTGGACTGTGCCGCCGTCTCCTTCCTGTCCGATGAGCTCCTCGTCGATTCCTTGTAGCTACGAGTGGCCATGGCCTAGAAGCATCCATTTGAGCTATCATATGCCCCACCTGGCAGCCCAAATAGCCAGATTTGATCTCGGCATGGCTGGCTGCTAGAGTGCTAGGGTTCGTCGCCTGTTCCCTCCACTCCATCGAGGTCTTGTTCTGTCCACCCCCGTCGCTTGTTCCCTCCACGGCCATGGCAGGCTGCTTTGGTTCTTCCATGTGTAGAACGTGGGTGATAGAGGAAGAGGAGGACGAAGATGATTTTCATTTGATTGTTGATGACGATGACTTGGAGGTACTGGAGTCGTTCGAGCTCGAGAATGTTGGACCCTCTCGTCGTAGACGTCGTTCCGATGGTCCACCAAAGCAGATACGACAGAGGGATCATGCGGTCGGGGATGCGAGGATCCGTGCTGACTACTTTGGTCCCAATCCTGTTTACTCGGCGTTCCAGTTCCGTCGACGGTGTGTTTCTATAATCTGGTAGTCATGGATTCCGTCATGTGTTACTTTGCAGTACATTGATAGACCTTATCTTTGTGTGTAGGTTTCGAATGCGCGTCCATGTGTTTGAGCGCCTTGTCGAAGCGATTGAAGGTGCAGACTCCTACTTCAAGCAAAAGGAGGATGCCATTGGCCGTCTTGGGCTCAGTGGTTTGCAAAAGGCAGTTGCTGCTATTCGCATTCTTGCAAATGGTCTACCTACTGATGTTGTAGATGAGTATGTCCGTATTGGTGAGTCAACTGCTCGTAAGGCTCTCCACCATTTTTGTCGGGCTATCATTTCTGTATTCGGGGAGTACTACCTACGCACTCCGAACGCGAAAGATGTAGCACAGCTTCTCAGAATTGGAGAGCAACGTGGATTTCCGGGAATGTTGGAAGCATTGATTGTATGCACTGGGAGTGGCGCAATTGCCCCTCAGCATATAAAGGCATGTTCACAAAGCGTGGGAAGCATCCATCCATGATACTTGAGGCGGTAGCTTCGCATGACCTTTGGATATGGCATGCCTATTTTGGCATGCCAGGCAGCTGCAATGATATTAATGTCCTTCAAAAGTCATCCGTCTTCTCCACATATTTGAAAGGCCAAGCAGCTCCGATATCATTCACCGTTAATGGTCACACGTATGACATGGGTTATTATCTTATTGATGGTATATACCCCAATTGCCCGGCTTTTGTGAAGACCATTTCCCATCCCCTAGATATGAAGGCAGCACACTTTGCTAAGGAGCAGGAAAAAGTTCGTAAAGATATCGAGCGCGCTTTTGGTGTCCTTCAGTCTAGGTGGGCTATTGTTCGAGGCCCTGCATCTGGTTGGAATCGTGAACAGATTAGGGATATTATGACAGCGTGCATACTTATGCATAATATGATTATCGAGGATGAAGGGAAACTTGCGGAGAACACGGACTATGACAATGTTGGGGTTCCTGCTACTCCATACCAGACCATAACCCAAGAGAGTGGAGTATATTAATAAACATCATAAGTTGAAGAATACCACCATCCATAGCCAGTTACAGATGGATCTTATCGAACACCAATGGATGTTGCATGGTTCATCCTAATCTAGGTTCTAAGATGGTCCAGCACAAGTGGCTACTCTACCTGCATATGGTTCTTTTGGAGTCATAAATATTGTAATCCTGTTATGTGTGGAGTCATGAACATTGAAATCCTGTTATGTAGGGAGTCATAAATATTGTAATCATGTTATGTATGGAGCTTATTATCACGACAACAAGTCCATACAACACAGACACAAGCTAGCCTTAACTGCAACAATCCTCAATGCAACACAGTACTAAAACATGAGTTCAATTAGTGAAAGTGCATTTGCCCCCTATGTGGGTTTTGGTGTATTGATGACATCCAAATTAGGGACTAATGTGATCTTAATGAGATATGTCGCAGCTATTAGTCCTATGAAAGATTCAAAGAGTTGATAAAGATGAAATGGTATCCCTCAATTCTTAAAGTTGTAAAGGTGAACGAACTCAAAGCGCTCTCCAAAGGTTTTATTTTTGTTTTTGAATTTAGGATCCGTCGCACTATAAAGAGGGATGCAAACTTAGTTGGTCTAAGGAAGATAGAGTGCTCAAGCATAAAAATAAAATCAAAAGAGAGACACTCTAGCACTCCACGAGCACGTAGAATATTTTTCAGTGACTGTTGGTGTCGGAAGTCACGACGTAAGCTGAAACTCCCGACCGTCGGAAGTCACGACTCATGCCAGAAGTCCTGACGCCCTATCACTTAGCCTGCGCAATGACAGTGGCCGTCGAAAGTCCCGACGTGAGTCGGAAGTCCCGACCCAAGTCGGGAGTCCCGACACCTGGGGGTTTGCTGGCCGCTGTCTGCGCCTGTCGAAAGTCCCAACGTACTTTGCAACTCCCGATAGTCGGAAGTCCCAACCCATGTCGGGAGTCCCGACACCTGGGGTTTTGCTGGTTGGCTGTCTGCGCATGTCGGAAGTCCCAACGTACGTCGGGAGTCCTGATAGTCGGAAGTCCCGACGTTTGTTGGGAGTTCCGACATTGACTTGCTCATGCGGACTTTGACCCTGTGTGAACAGTGTTTTCTGTTAAGGTCGGAAGTCCTGAGATCTGCGTCGGAACTTCCAACGTAGATCTAAATAGTTAGATTTCTACTATGAGTATAAATAGCCCTCTCTTCACTTCTAACCATTACGAACTTATTCACAACTCACCAACCTTCGTGTTCAATAGCTCTCAAGCAACAAAGGCACATCTCTCCTCCCTCCTTTGCTCCACTCTTCGATTCCCCTAGGGTTTTGAGTGAAAGGAGAGTGGATTAAGTGAGAGAATCACTTTGACAAGCTTGAGCACTTGGTTTCTTCGTCAAGCCGGTTGGATTTGCATCTATTACTCTTGGGGCTTTGCCCCTAGTCGGCTAGGCGTTGACCAAGAGCTTCCATCTTGTGGAAGAGTCTTGGAAAGTTTGTATTACCCTTGATTTCTTAGTGAAAAGCTCAAGTGACCTTTGTGGTTGCTTTGAGAGAGGTAAGGAGGTGAAAGAGACTCTGACCTTTGTGGTCACCTCAACAATGAGGACGTAGGAGCTCTTTTGTGGAATTGCCGAACCTCAGGATAAATCTTTGTATCCCGTGTGCTTGTTGTTGTGTTTACTCAAGATTACTTGTATTTGCTTGTCTCTCTCTCCCGAACTTCATTTTAGGGTTTGGACTCGATCTATGGTTTGGAGGCATTTTGGTGTCAAGGGAGTGAGCCAACATCTTCACCAAACCACTAGAAGGTGGTGTTGTAAGATTATTTATCCGCAAAGTTAAATTTGGCACTGCTTTTGTAGTTCATGTAGGCGTCAGGATTTTCTAGCGTTTGTGCTGGAACTTCTGACGACGTCAGGAGTTCCAACCCAAAATGTTGGGACTTTCGACATTGACTGACAAATTTGAACTTAGTATTTGTAGTTAATTTTTAGATACACCTATTCACCCCCCTTTATGCATTATTAGATCCTTTCAATTAGTATCAGAGCAAGGTCTTCTTTTAGCGCTTCACCGTGTGAGAAGAAACAATGCCGAAGTCCGACAAGATGCAAGCTATTGCCGCCGAGATGACCAAGAAAATAGCTAAAGAGTTGATGGCTACTCAAGTTAAGTTCTTCCAAGATGAAATGAAGAAGATGAAGATGAGATGATCAAGATGAAGGAAGAATTGAGCAAGAAGGTTGATGATGCAATAAGTGGTAAGAATGATACAACAAGTGACAAGAATGAAGCAAACAAAAATGTCGCTAGTGATATTGGAGCTGGTGAGCATGCTCATGGAAAGAGAATATATTCAAACATGAGCTTTGACTATGGACAACTCATTAAAGGTTCACCTCTATGTACTCCTTCCATCAACATTGGCAAGCCACCTCACTTTGATGGAACAAGATACACTGATTGGTCTTACAAGATGAAGATGCATCTCATTGCCACAAAACTTTGGGAAGTTGTGGATGTTGGTGTGATGATTCCTATCGATGAAGATAGAGAGATAACTCCGAAAGAAGTGCACAATCTCCATCAAAATGCACAAGCTGTAGCATTGCTTGTGTCAAGCCTAGCTCTGGATGAGTTTAGAAAAGTGAATGGAATAGAGAGTGCAAAACAAATTTGGGATACTTTGAAAGTGTCATTTGAAGGAGATAGAAGTGTGAGAAAAGGCAACATTGAGTTACTTCAAGGTGAATTGGAAATATTTGTGTTCTTGCAAAATGAAACAACACAATCCATGTTTGATAGGCTTATGTCATTGGTCAATCGCATAAGAGCTCTTGGAAGCACCAGATGGGATGACAACAAGGTTGCTAGAAAGATGTTGAGAACCTATAGAGCCAAGAACAACATGCTAGCGTCCATGATCATGGAAAGGCCTGGTTATGATGAGATGACACCCCAAGAAGTTCTTTCAAAACTCAAGAATCATGAGTGTCGAGATGAAGATGCAATCAATGCTCACAATCAAAATACTAATGCAATGGGATACAACAAGAGTGCGGGCCTTAAAGCAACTCAACAATATGAAGGTCAAGGTTTAAGTCAAGAGAAGAAGAAGAAAGTGAAGGATGATTCCTCAAGTGGAGAAGAAGATTTTGATGCGGAGGTTGCATTTGTGATTAGAAATCTTAGAAAGTTTATGAAGAAGAAGAGCAACTATAAGACTTATGGTGATGGAAAGAGAAGATTCAAAAAGAGGTTTTGCTATGGATGTGGTCAAACCGGTCATTTCATAGCCGATTGTCCTAATGAGAAGAAGAAGCACAAGCACGACAAAGATGAAGACAAGAAGAACAAAGGCAAGAAGAGAGGTGAAGCTCATCTTGAGGAAGAGTGGGAGTCAAATGATAGTGACTCAAGTGATGATGAGAAGAAGGGAGCCACAAACATTGCCATCCACCATTCTTCTTCACCGACCATGATCTTCCTCAACTCAACTTTACCACCAAAACTCTTCCCCAACCTATCTTCACCACCGAAGCTCTTCTCCAACCTCATCGACAATGACTACTACACTCCAACTTGCCTCATGGCTAAAGGGGAGAAGGTACATGTTACACCCGATCCCTCTAGTGATAAGTATGATAGTTGTGATGAGAACATAGAAGAAATTGAAGCAACCATGATAAAGAATTTTTTTGGTAAAAAGGCCTTCACTAAAATAAAAACGCTAATGAAAAAATTAGAGAAGAGGGATAGATGCTTAGAGATGCAAGGAGATATAATCACTCAAGAGAGAAAAATCTTGCACTTGAAGCATCTATCGCCGAGGAAAAGATGAAGGTTCAGAAGTTAACCGTAGAATTGTCTTTAGCCAATGACTCAATTGAGAAATTGACTAAGGAACATTCCTCGGTTAATGATCAAGTAGCTAGCCTCAAGAATGAGAAGAGTATAGCTCAAGAAAGCCTCACAAGCTTGGAAGAAAAATACCAAAATCTTGAGCTAAACTTAGTACTCTTTGGGCTAGCACTTCAACTTCTCCTAAGGCAACCAAAGACTCTAATGTCTCCACTAGTAATGGTTGTGAAAGATGCTATAAAATTGATGTGAATACATATACAACTAACCTTGTTGAGTTAGAGAAGAAAGACAAGGAGATTCATAATCAATGGTGTGCCTTGTGTGAAGTTCAACAAGGGCGTTGCTCTTGATGAGCTTATATGCAAGGCCAACAACAAGGTCTACATTCCAAAGATCCAACCTACAAGTGATAGGACAATCAAGATGAAGCAATCCGAGGCCCCCAAGCCACAAGCACCACTTCCACGGTGCTATGCTAGTGACTATATGTGTTGTTGGGGGCAAGAATGGAAAGATTATGGTTAAGTATGTTGGTGCCCAAAAGAGGAAGAAAATTATGAGGAGTGTTTGGGTGCCCAAGTTTTATGTGACTAACCCCCTAGGACCCAAATCCTTTTGGGTACCTAAAACAAAAGCTTGATTTATCTTTGTAGGAATATTCCTCCGGTGGAACAAGTTGGGTGTTGGATAGTGGATGCACCAATCATATGACCAGAGAGAAGGACATGTTCACGTTATTCCAACCAAGTCATGATTAAAGTGGGAATATTGTGTTTGGTGACAATAGAAAAGGAGAAGTTCTTGGTTTGGGTAAAATTGCTATATCAAATGATAATTCCATTTTAAATGTTTTACTTGTGAATTCGTTGAGATACAATTTATTATCCGTCTCACAACTTTATGAGATGGGTTATAATTGTCTCTTTATGGATAAGTGTGTGGAAGTCTATAGAAGGGAGGATTCCTCTATTGCATTTACAAGTCATTTAAAAGGGAAACTCTATCTAGTTGATTTCACATCAAATAGAGTAAATCCTAAGACTTGCTTAATAGAAAAAAATATAGCATGGGTTGGTTATGGGATCGCCAACTTGCCCATGTTGGGATGAGGAACTTGGCCAAACTTCAAAAAGCCAAACACATCCTTGGACTAACAAATGTTTCTTTTGAGAAAGATAGGATTTGTAGTACATGCCAAGCGGGAAAACAAGTTGGAGCTAAACATCTCGTCAAGAATGTTATGACAACCGAAAGGCCATTAGAGTTGCTTCACATGGACATATTTGGACCCATCGCTTATATAAGTAATGGTGGTAACAAATATGGTTTTGTAATTGTTGATGATTATTCTCGCTTTACTTGGGTATTCTTTTTGAGTGAAAATAGTGAAGTCCAAGGTATCTTTAAGAAGTTTGCAAGAAGAGCCCAAAATGAGTTTGATGTCAAAATCAAGAGAGTTAGAAGTGACAATGAGACGGAGTTCAAGAATACCAATATTGAAGAGTTTCTTGATGAAGAAGGAATCAAGCATGAGTTTTTGGTTCCATACACTCTACAACAAAATGGTGTTGTGGAGAGGAAGAACCGAATGCTCATAGAAGTCGTAAGAGCAATGTTGGATGAGTACAAGACTTCAACCAACTATTGGGCGGAAGCAGTCAACACGGCATGTCAAGCCATCAACCGCTTATATCTTCACAAGAAAAGAGAAAAGACCGCCTACGAACTTCTAACCGGTAAAAAGCCTAAGGTGCACTACTTTAGAGTTTTTAGATCCAAGTGTTTCATACTTAACAAGAAATCCAAAAGCTCTAAGTTTGCACCAAAGGTTGATGAAGGTTTCATGCTTGGTTATGGTACTAACGAACATAGATATCGTGTTTTCAATAAAACCACCGGTTTAATTGAAATCAGGGTAGACGTGACTTTTGATGAAACCGACGGCTCTCAAAGGAGCAAGTCAATGTTGAGATTGTAGGTAATGAAGAAGCTCCACACAAAGCAATAAAAAAGCTTGCCATTGGTGAAGTAAAGCCCGTCGAAGACGAAGATGAAGACCATGTTGTGCATATTGATCTTGATCCAATCATTCATCATGTTTCATCCAATAAACATGGTGAAGCTTCCGCAACAAGAAATAATCAAGATGGGAGATCAAATGAAGCACAAGGTCATTCTCATGAAGATGGTGTCAACAATGAGCAAGCTCAACCTCAACTCAACAATGAAGAAAGAAGTGAAGTCAACCCTCCACAAGCTCATGGTTGTGATCCTCCAATCGATCATGACCATGATGATGACGATGATGGCCCCATCCAAAGATCAACTCAAGTGTCACATCCTAGAGTGCATCAATCCATTCAATGGGATCATCCCGTTAATAACATATTGGGGAGCATTCGACGAGGGGTAACTACATGTTCTCGTTTAGCAAGTTTTTGTGAACATTACTCTTTTATTTCTCCTTTGGAACCTCGTAGGGTGGAAGAGGCACTTGATGATCTAGATTGGATGATAGCCATGCAAGAGGAGTTGAACAACTTCACTCAAAATGAAGTTTGGTCCTTGGTGGAAAGGCCCAAGCAAAATATGATTGGAACCAAGTGGGTCTTCTACAACAAGCAAGATGAGCATGGTGTGATAACAAGGAACAAGGCAAGGTTGGTGGCTCAAGGATTCACTCAAATTAAAGGCTTGGATTTTGGGGAGACCTATGCACTAGTGGCTAGGCTAGAATCAATTCGTATTCTACTTGCCTATGCCGCTCATCATGATTTCAAGCTATATCAAATGGACGTGAAGAGTGCATTTCTCAATGCCCCCCTATCCGAGTTGGTGTATCTAGAGCAACCACCGGGCTTTGAAGACCCCAAGTATCCAAACCATGTCTACAAGCTTGACAAGGCGCTCTATGGGCTCAAACAAGCCCTTAGAGCTTGGTATGATTACTTGAATGATTTCCTACTCAAACAAGGTTTTGAGATAGGAAAGGTCGATGCTACTTTGTTTACTCGCAAAGTCAATAATGATATCTTTATTTGCCAAATATATGTCGATGACATAATATTTGGTAGTACTAATGTGGCTTTTTGTGAGAAATTTAGTAGGATTATGACAAATAGGTTCGAGATGTCCATGATGGGAGAGTTGAAATTCTTCCTTGGATTTCAAATCAAGCAACTCAAGGATGGCACGTTCATAAGTCAAACCAAGTACACCAACGACATGTTGAAGAAGTTTAACATGGACAAGGCCAAGCCCATCAAGACACCAATGCCAACCAATGGACATCTTAACCTTGATCAAGGAGGAAAGGACATCGATTAAAAGGTATATCGCTCCATGATTGGATCCCTTCTTTACCTTTATGCATCTAGGCCCAATATTATGCTTAGCGTGTGCATATGTGCAAGATTTCAAGCTAATCCAAAAGAATGTCATTTGATGGCCATTAAGAGAATTTTTTGGTATTTAGTGCACACTCCTAATCTTGGCTTGTTGTATCCTAAGGGCTTCACTTTTGAGTTACTTGGCTATTCCGATTTGGATTATACCGATTGCAAAGTAACCCGAAAGAGTACTACTGGGACTTGCCAATTTATTGGCTGATCTTTGGTGTCTTGGAGTTCTAAGAAGCAAAACTCCGTTGCTTTGTCCACCGCCGAAGCCGAGTATATGGCAGCTAGTGCTTGCTGTGCCTAACTACTTTGGATGAAGCAAACCCTCAAGGACTTTGGATGTGAGTTAATCAAGATTCCACTTTTGTGTGACAATGAGAGTGCCATTAAGTTGGCCAACAACCTTATAAACCACTCTCGAACAAAGCACATAGGCATCCAGCATCACTTTTTGAGAGACCATGAAGCCAAAGGAGATATCGCCATTCACCATATGAGCACCGAAAAAGCAACTAGCTGATATCTTCAAAGCCCCTAGATGAGTCAAGATTTCGTGCTTTGAGGACTGAAAAATATCATTGATTCTCGTAACGTGGCTTGATGTCTTGCACACACTTTGTTTGATCTAGTTAGGAGAAAAGAATTAAGAAAATATTGTGTGACACTCTCAAAATCTATTTTATAATTTTCATGAGTGACTATTGCTTTGTGTTGGTTGTATGAAATCTAGTCACTTGTGAAAATATTAGCGTCCATCATATTTTTGACCCACATGGTATAGTGAGTTCAAGTTTAGGTGTTTTTCAGTTTCCCTATGTTAGAAGTCCCAACATAGGTCGGAACTCCCAACGATCGAAAGTCATGGCTCGCGCCAGAACTCCCAACCATTGGAAGTCCCGGCCCAACGTCGGGAGTCCTGGCGTAGATCTAGGTTGTTCATTTTGACCGCACCGCGTCGTTGGATCTAGGTTAAAATCTCATTTATAACCGGCATGGCCCATATTACTGCGGTTATTCTCTTCCTCCCCACACTCCCGTCGCCCCACATCCCTCTCCTCATGCCGCCCCTCATGCCACCCTCGCTCCTCCTCGCGCTGCCGCGTCGTGCCCCGCCCGTGGCTCTGGCCTGCTCTGGGCCATCGGGAGCTCTGGCCCCCATCCCTTCCGGTTGCACCACCGGGGGTCCTACCGGCACTCCCATTCTCTCTGCCCCCTTTCCATCACCCATGTTTTGGTCTTCTTCCTCGACTCGGTGGTGGAGATTCTATTCATGGAGGTGCTAGTGCTCGTCGATTTGTTCATGGCCTATGGATTTCGTTTTCCTCCATCTCCTTTCCTCGTTCAAGGTACTACCATGCCGCCTTAACCCTAATGACAATGTACCTTGCGATTTGCCTCTATTCTTTCTCCCTCTCTACTCCTCTATCCTCCTTGTATGAATGTGTGTCATGATTTGAAGCCCCATGAATGGGATCGTCACCATGTGCGTCAGAAGTCCCGACGACCGTCAGAGGTTCCGATCGTCGGAACTCCCAGCTATCGGAACTCCCGACTTCGATCGGGACTCCCGACCCAATGGTCACCACTCCATTCATGGTTCTTCACTTCTCGATATTCGTTCGCTTCTTATTGTCTTATTTCTTAGTTCCCCTTCATATTTTTCACAGCCATGGATGGTGGCAGTCCCTCACGTCGCAAGGAGAAGAGGTCTAAGAAGAATCAAGAACATGCTGCTGTCCCTAGGCTATCTGGCCGCACCAAAGCGGCATGTCCACATGTTGGTGCTGGTGGTTCCCGTGCTGCCCATCACCGTGATGATCGAGGATCTTCTGCTGTTGCTCCTCCTCCTACTCATGCCTCTGTTGGGGATGTTCCTATTGTTGATGCAGAAGAAGAAGCTCTTAAGCGTGCTGGCCGCATAATTGCTGCTCCACCTATTCGCACCCTGACTCGTGGCCTGGGTTTCATCAAGCTTGTTCCTTTCCTGGGAGTTTTGCCAATCATGCGAGAGCCTGCCCTGGCTCCTAATCTGCTGGTGGATGGACACCTCCTCTACTAGTTGACTACCATCATCGGGTTAGGGACATCAGGTCCATGAGAGGCAGAAATCTTTATGCTGAGGAAGAGAAGGATCTCCGGCTTGAGTATCGCTTCTGGCACCTGTTTCACTTTGATTTTTATGATTCCATCATCTATCGGAAGTTTCTGAAGAAGAGGGAGACACCGGTTCTTCAGATGAAATGCATTAATGCCTATTCTCTTGGTTTGTTCAAGGAGCCTGAGCTGGAGTAGATGGTTCATGATATACGCTCAATGGGGCTATCCTACTTGCTGGAATTTAGGAAGCATTGGAACAATGAGATTATCTGTCAGTTTTATGCTTCCTATCACCATAAGAGAGACCCGACTAGTGCCATTGATATTCTCCATTGAACCACTGAAGGCAAGCACTATAAGGTGGATTTCATTACTTTCTCTTACCTTCTTAGTTTAAGTCATGCCGACTACACTGCACCTGAACTCACTGAGTACGAGGATGTGGCTTTGGAGGAGTACCAGCATATGTATCTTGATGGACATCTAGCTGATGAATAGACTGTGTATCTAAAGCCCTACTATTATGTCCTCAATAACATTCTGCGATAGATCTTGTATCCGAAGCGAGATGACTCCACTTTCCTTCGTGATGATTCTCAGAAGGTGCTTCATTGCTTTGGTGATGATTTTCAGCTATTTTCCATCAGCCGATACATTTGGAACAAGATACATTATGCTATTGAGGATCCTATGAGGCATCTTCCCTATGCCCCCTACATCATGCATGTGATTGAGCAAGTGTCCAACATTTGGTTCCCTAGAGATACTCAGCACAATCTCCTCAAGATCTCCAACAAGACATCTATCACAACTGCAAAAGAACTGAGGAAGAAAGCTACTGAAGCCCCAGCCAAAGGCAAAGGTGCTTTGGGTTCTCGCTCTCGTCGTGGTGCTTCACCACCTGCTACTGTTGCTCACTCTTCTAGTGCCGAGCCACTCTCTTCTTCCTCCTCTAGTAAGAAGCCCAACAAGTTCAAGTTCCTCATGACCTACATGTTTGGATAATGTTGTGCTAGTGCTCAACATGAGCATGATATGCAAGAGAGACTCTATCATTTGGAACAGTAGACATGTATTGTGTCTTCTCCTCCACCGCCGTTTGTGCCTCCCCGTGATCCTTTGCCACTCTATGATGAGGCTTGTGCGACATATGAGGATGAGGCTGCTTCTCGCCCTCATGGCAAGAGCAAGGCTACTGATAAGATGAGGACTAAATGGAGGAGGAGGATGACGACAACAACGATGGTGGTGATAATGGTGACCAAGATGATGATGAGGACTACGAGGATGAGTAGTCGGTTGTTCACACGGCCTACCCCTTTTGGCACTTGTTGACAAAGGGGGAGTGTTAGGCTTTGATTTATCTTGTAATAAGTTAGTTGGTTATTTAGTTTTGAGACTTTAAAACCTTTAGCTTGTATGAACTATGTCGTGTGGTGGCTAGTATGTGATGGACAACTATATATATGTGTTTGTGATGCATGATTATAGGACAAGTAATGGTTATCTATCTACCTTATTAGCTTGTGCTTGTCTCTACTTGTGATGGTGGATGTATTTTGGATGGCCATGTGTTGCTTCAAGTTTCTACTTTGAAATCATGGCCATCATATTCTCTTTTATTTGTTGTGTGAAATAACATGTCATATTGCATCTCTTTTCATGGATATATATTTGTTCACACACACTTGTTGCACCCCACGGATTGCAAAATTTAGGGGAAGCTTTTGTCTTGATGTATGCAAATCATGTATAGATGATTCTAATTGAAATTTAAATTCATGCATACATCAAGGGGGAGCTCTTCATAAATTTTGGGCTTCAAAAGCTTTAAATTCTTTCATTCTTATAAAAGCCTAAGTTGGTTGTCATCAATTACCAAAAAGTGGGAGACTGAAAGTGCATTTGCCCCCTATGTGGGTTTTGGTGTATTGATGACATCCAAATTAGGGACTGATGTGATCTTAATGAGATATGTCACAACTATTAGTCCCATAAAAGATTCAAAGAGTTGATAAAGATGAAATGGTATCCCTCAATTCTTGAAGTTGTAAAGGCGGACGAACTCAAAGCGCTCTCCAAAGGTTTTATTTTTGTTTTTGAGTTTAGGATCCGCCGCACTATAAAGAGGGATGCAAACTTAGTCGGTCTAAGGAAGATAGAGTGCTCAAGCATAAAAATAAAATCAAAAGAGAGACACTCTAGCACTCCACGAGCACATAGAATATTTTTTAGTGACTGTTGGTGTCGGAAGTCCCAACGTAAGCCGGAACTCCCGATCGTCGAAAGTCACGACTCATGTCGGAAGTCCTGACGCCCTGTCATTTAGCCTGCACAGTGACTGTGTCTGTTGGAACTCCCAACGTGAGCCGAAATTCCCGACAGTCGGAAGTCCCAACCCAAGTCGGGAGTCCCGACACCTGGGGTTTTGCTGGCCGACTGTCTGCGCCCGTCAAAAGTCCTGACACCTAGGGTTTTACTGGTTGGCTGTCTACACACATCAAAAGTCTTGACGTTTGTCGGGAGTTCCGACCTTGACTTGCTCGTGCGGACTTTGACCCTACATGAACAGTGTTTCTATTAAGGTCGGAAGTCCCGAGATCTACGTCAGAACTTCCGACGTAGATCTAAATAGTTAGATTTCTACTATGAGTATAAATAGCCCTCTCTTCACTTCTAACCATTACAGACTTATTCACAGCTCACCAACCTTCATGTTCAACAGCTCCCAAGCAACAAAGGCACATCTCTCCTCCCTCCTTTGCTCCAATCTTCGATTCCCCTAGGGTTTTGAGTGAAAGGAGAGTGGGTTAAGTGAGAGAATCACTTTGGCAAGCTTGAGCACTTGATTTCTTCGTCAAGCCAGTTGGATTTATGTCTA
This sequence comes from Miscanthus floridulus, assembly GCF_019320115.1. NCBI lineage: Eukaryota > Viridiplantae > Streptophyta > Magnoliopsida > Poales > Poaceae > Miscanthus > Miscanthus floridulus. Next base: position 75,409,379 of record NC_089592.1, read on the forward strand.
TTACTCTTGGGGCTTTGCCCCTAGCCGGCTAGGCGTTGCCTAAGAGCTTCCATCTTGTGGAAGAGTCTTGGGAAGTTTGTATTACCCTTGATTTCTTAGTGGAAAGCTCAAGTGACCTTTGTGGTTGCTTTGAGAGAGGCAAGGAGGTGAAAGAGACTCCGACCTTTGTGGTCACCTCAACAATGAGGACGTAGGAGCTCCTTTGTGGGGTTGCCGAACCTCAGGATAAATCTTTGTGTCCCGTGTGCTTGCTGTTGTGTTTGCTCGAGATTACTTGTATTTGCTTGTCTCTCTCTCCCAAACTTCATTTTAGGGTTTGGACTCGATCTATGGTTTAGAGGCATTTCGGCATCAAGGGAGTGAGCCAACATCTTCACCAAACCACTAGAAAGTGGTGTTGTAAGATTATTTATCCGCAAAGTTAAATTTGGCACTACTTTTGTAGTTCACGTAGGCGTCAGGACTTCTAACGACGTCGGGAGTTCCGACCCAAACTATCGGAACTTCCGACATTGACTGACAAATTTGAACTTAGCATTTGCAGTTAATTTTTAGATACGCCTATTCACCCCCCTCTAGGCATTGTTAGATCCTTTCAATTAGCAAAGAGCAACTCGGTACATCACAACAACATGGGTTCACAATTATTAGTAGTACAACACAACCACTGCAAGGTAGCCTCAACTAGGACAATCCTCAATGCAACACATTACAACAGTAGTTTAAGGGTCTACACTGTCGTCTACATCGGCACCAATGTTCTTTAGTATCTCTTGTTGTTTCTTTTCATAGTACTTGCGGAGGCGTGGAGCACACTTGTCCAGATCAATCCTGAGGATGCGCTCTTCCTCGTGTGTTTGTAGTATGTCATCTTTGTTACGCATGATCCACAGTTTCTCTTCCTCAATTGCTACCATGTGGTGATTGTGTTGGTGCACCTCATCGTACCTCTATGACTCGATTGCTACCATTTGCTCATAGCGAGAGCCTTTCTTTGCATTTTCTTCTTGCCATATTGAAATCTTTTGTATCGACTGCAACTTTGAAACATACTGAGATGAATCTAACGGGGAGGAAGAAGCTGATTTCTTAGCTTCTCTTTTAGCTGCATCCCCCCCATAGGCCTCTTGCTCCCTGAGTACTGAGAAGACGGTGTCTCTGGGTCATGATCGATGTTGGTGGCGGCTGTGGGAATGTGATCGGCTATTGCATCGTTGTCTCCAGGTCGTGCCTCTCTGATGTTGAGCTCCATCCACTTAGGCTCGTCCTTTAGCAAATCCCAGCAATGCATGTAAAAAACAGGTATGGTTCGATGTCTGCAAAGTTAGCTAGAGCTAAAGAGGTCTACAAAAAGGGTACACAATGTTAGAATTATAAAGCAAACTGTAGTTGAAACCAAATACCAATAACAGATTGTCTCCCTCACCTTATCTGCATCACTCATCCCACTCGGATTGTCTTGAAGAACATTTGCCATGCGCCCTGCAAATTTACTCGCTTCAGCCTTGATAGTTTCCCAACGACTCTGCAGCGATCTAAAACTTCTCTTAGGAAAGGAACCCCTCTTTTTATTGTACTCGCTTGTAATCCTAGCCTAGAACCCCTCATTCGGGTCACAACTAATTTCCAACCATGACTTCACAAGGAACACGTCTTCTTTTGGGGAGAAGTTGGATAACTTGCAACGACTAGGTACGACCTTGCGTCGTCGACTAACTACCACCGATGCTCCTTCCCCATCACCCTGACTCTCTTTCATTACTGCTTGTTCAACACTCTCGACCGTTGCAGTGATAGGCTGATTTTGAGCATGGGGTGCATGAGATGATGCTGGAGTTGGGAGTGGCATGAACCCTCGGTTCAGAGCTGCGGTCCACCCTCCCTGGAAAAATGGGTGCTGCTGAGCAGATGGTTGCAGCCCTGGGTTCCACCCTCCATAGAAGCCAGGCATTGGAAGACCCCGGTCGAAACTGGTAATGTCATCACCAGCTTCATCACAATTATTATGATTCATCCTGCAATAACATGAAGTAAATGGTACAATGAGTATAGCAGAAGAACATCCAAATTCTTTAAGCAGCGGGTGTGCTGGTCCTAGCATTTCTAAATTAGCATAGCATCTTTGCTCCCTTTATCTTAATGAATGGTAGAACTCTTGCTCTATTTTAAAACATGAAGAAAAGACTGCAAGATTCTAAATCTATAAGCATATCATGGAACAATTTTATACAAATAAATGTTACAAGCAAGAGGAACAAAATCCATCAAAGCTTATGATGTTTCAGATAACTAGAAGAAGAATTACTTAGCACTAGACCAGAATCAACCGAATTGATGGCAAACCATTTAAAATTCGACTTGGGATTAGAACTCCCGTGGGATGAAATATCTAAATTACCGATTTGCTGCTCATCAGAACATGGCCAATTTAATTCCCCAAGAATCCAAACTCCCATGTTCTGAGGCTGAATACATGGAGAAAGTATCACACAGACGTGCCGGGGGCGAGCGAGGTGGCAGTGTTGGAGCCCGAGCGCCATGGCGGTGCTGGGGGCGAGTGTGGCGGCTCGCAGCGGGGACGGCAAGCCGATCGCGGCGGGGCCGGCGGGGCCACTGCGGCGGGTCGCAGCGGCCACGGCGGGCGAGCGCCTCCATATCTAGAGGCTGCACAGACTATAGGGATAGGGATTACCTTCTCCGTCGATGGCGAATGGGCGACCGCACTATAGAGCTCTCCTCCGAGTCCGTCCGCGCCCGCCTCAACTCTCTCCGCCGTCGACGACAGGGTGAGTGACGCTTCCTGGACCCCTTTGATGACCCGCCCCTGCACTCTCCGGCGGGCACTGCCTCCTCCTCCCCTTTGTCCCCAATGCCCTCGGATTTGAGGGAGACCGCCGGCTTCCCCAGGCTGCCATCGGGGAAGATGTGGACACTTCGCAGGGCTGCCGCGAGAGGAGCGGTTGCTGCGGTGGAGAGGACGGACGCTGGGTTTGCAGATTCCCTGTAGCGAACGAAAGGATTGTGGAGCAAATAGAGTTGTGCGGTGCGGGGGTCTAGACTACATATTTGCAGTTCAGGGCAGTTTGGAGCTGTGCGGTGCGGACAGCCTACCCGCCTGTTCTCTGGAGCCATTTTTTGTCTATTTATGCCATGTTTGTTTGGCTTATAAGTTGTACTTTTTTAGCCAACAAATATTATTTTTATCTTATAATAAATCAGCTAACAGCATTTTCAGTCTCGGACATTAGTTGCTTGTGGGTGGGCTAAAGCCTGCCTAACTCTGGCCAACCGTACCACCGTAGCCTCGCCCTGGAAGAACGCCCGATCTAGTCGTTCCTGTGGAGCCTAGCCCGAGCCAGCATCTGTGCCACATTCGCCTCAACGCCCGATGTGGCAGGAACTCGGGCCGAGAAAGCCTGCGTTGTGGCGGCGAACTCAACGTTGACGAGTGCGCTCACCGCCAACGCCCGCACCCGTCCCCTGCTCCCGCCACCTGAGCACCTCCCGCCCCTCGAAACACTACTCCCGATTCCGAGTCGTCTTCCCTCCCTCCGGCGCACCACCATGCTTGCCCCCACCCTTGCGGGGCGCCATGCTAGAGCTCGCCGGCGGTCCGCCCGCTAGAATGCTAGAGCACGAGCTCGGGGATGGGGAGGGGGAAGTCGATGTGCTGTTGGGCGAGCGGAACAACGGCGACCGCGGCCTAACCTTCCGGCACAGCGGCATGAAGAACCAGAGCACGTGCTCGGGGATGGGGAGCATGACGCGCGGCTGCGGCTCCTCCCGGCGGTCCAGTCATGGATGGGTTGCCTAGACAGCTGTGCCTCAAGATCTTCCACCTCCTGGATCACCAGTCCCTCGCTTCTGCTCCGCAAGGTTTGACGACGCCTCAAAATTGTCACATCCCAATGTGCAATTAGAAGCACGAGTATTGCAATTCCTGTCTTCTTATTTTTCGAAAGCAATTTCAGTTTCTCTGTAATACTCTGAACTCCCGTGGTCTGAATTCTTAACGTCCAATTTAAGACGCCCCAAAACAAATCATAGTATCTGCTTTCCGTTGGCAATTCAGATTTTGATTGTGTATCTCTGTAGACTTCTTCCAATTCTTGGATTGTCAAATCGGATCTGTTGCATATCCTGCGTTCTGTACATGCTGAAGCCTGGAAACGTTCCAGGCGTTGCATCGAGTGGGAGCTTGATAGTTGATAGCACCAGCAGATAGCATGTGTCCCGGCGGTCCAGTCATGGATGATCCCGCAGCAGCACCGGTCGTCGTCCAGGTTGTGCTGCCTGCGATGGCCATGGACCTGCTCATCAGGTGTTCGAGGAATTGCCTCAAAGCGGTGAAGTTCCCCTGCACAAAGAAAAGGTAGCTCTATCCATGCCAGACCAACCGACCAAACACACTAGTTTACTAGCCACGCTTAGCTGTGTATGCAACCAAACAAGTCCATCTTGACTTGCTAGAGGTAGGCTTAAGCTAGCCAGGCTAGAAGAAAGGCATGAAACCAAACACACCCATAACTGCTACTCACCCCGCCTATTTCTACAACACCCAGAAAACCGAGAACGAAAGTCATTGAAATGGGAGAATCTGGCCTCTATTCTGCAAATGCGACATGTCGGGTGTGGAAGCACCTACGTGCTTCAACTCTAGCCTGGACGAAAAAGTCAGATGGACAGCCTACATTTCACGGTATCGGTACAGCTTTCACGTAAACAGTTTACAACTTAAAAAAAAGTTAGAGCGAACAGGGCTCCGCTAATTCACTTCAGGATTGAAAAGTTTGGGCACTGGGAGCATAGTGACGGTTGCTTTGTATGATGAAGAGAGAAGAAACGAACGGTGTGCTTTTCTATCTCGCTGCAGTTTTCACACCACCCCGGACGGAAGCCGCAGCACCAGTTGCCCACCAAAAACACTGCGTGTGCCACCAGAAGTAGGTTGTTAGTCAATGGCTCAATGCTTTCGCGCAAGTGATAAGAAATAGTAGACCATATGTACCTCTTCACATAGTAGTAGCAGAAATCTGCAAGGATGAATGTCTGAACAATTTCGGAGAGAAGCACCATTGAAGGCCACAAACCATAGCCCAGAGCAGTCAACAAACGGCCGCGGGTATCCAAAACCTACAAAGCAGAGTAATCGAAACTGATATCAGATGGACTGAACTCAGAAAAAACTTGAACTCTGCAAAAACACAAATTAAAGTTTTCATTCATGATTCATCTAAAAAACACGTGTAAGGAGGATAGTTCCTCCATTCATGAACACCACAAGTTTCCTACTCCCTCTATTCCAAATTATAAGACGTTTTGGCTCTGTTTTTGCTATGTATCTAGATATAGTGCATAGAAAAAGCTATATATATCTAGAAAAGCCAAAACATCCTATAATTTGGAATGGAGGAAGTAGTAGAGCTTGAACTGGAGATACTGTACATAAATATTCATAAGGAATGTCAATCCAAGCATTCTTCGAACCTAAATTTATACTAGTAATAAGGACCCAACGCCCAGTAAAATACTAGGTAACAAATTTCAGCTGAAACCGCGGATACTGAGAAAAATACCATACGTCATGGGATGAGGTAGAACAAAGTATAGTACTTCCCAGCATATTTTGCATTGGACACACAGGTGATGATATCAATAACAAGGAAATCACACCTATATTAAAAAAGAATGCTTTGCTGTTTCATTAATCACTGCTCGTCTATACCCTATGATGTGCTGAACTGTTTTGTATAATTGTGCTTCCATACTGTATTTTTAGCCTAGGATATCTTGGAAGTCCTGCAACAATATGGTCCATAGTCTAATTGATGGGGAAGACATTTGTTCATACTCTACTAACATTAGGCCTCAGAAATAGATGGCCAATTGACTCTTTGGTAAGAAAGGATGAAACTAGCATGGTAGTTCTTTTAAAAGAAAATATAAAGGGAAGGGAGACAGAAAGAAAAGAACCTGAAGGACCCAGTGTGCACAGCTAAGAAACCTTGCAACACCCAGTGCAAACACATAATGAGCTGTGAATGGCTCAACAATCTGCAGAAAAGAATAGAAATACAATATCAGATAAATACAGTTATTGGATATTTGGATATTGTTTCAAACGCCATGCATGCTTAGATATTTACCTTGGTGTTTTGCATCAAGTGCAACTGGGGCAGCACTGAAACTGCTTCCAAATAAACACAGAAGGCCCAGCAGATTCTGTTCACTATGTTGTGCGATGTTGAAGGATGAACAAGTAGCGCTAGCACAGCACAAGGCAATACCTGGAAAGGAAATGTAGTTAGATACTATGTGTGGCCCATAGGAGACACTTAGACAACACATCAGGGGCCTCCCTTGCCATTTTCCTTTCAAGAAAAAAAGGCAAACGGTAAAATGCCCAAAAAATAGCCGGCACAGATGCAATTTCTGATCTGAGGTAAAATTCTTTCTACAAGTTATATAATCAAAGCAGCGATATTGATCATGTCGGACTAAAGTATATAACCAGAAATGCTCTTGCTGGTGGTACAAAGTCTGGGTCAAGCAGAGCAGTGTGAAACAACACATAGCCATTTTGAAACTACAACTTCTGGATCCATATTCACAATACAGGTTATGCTGTACAGAGCAAAAGATAGTATAAGGTCCCTAGATGCTCATTGCTTTGAAGTTAAGAGATTAATATTGTTCTTACCACATAGTACAAGGCAAAGTTGTCTTTGTCCAGCATATATGTTGACCTCAGTTTGAACCGAATCATGTAAATAACAAAAAGAGTAGCTGCAAGTGTAGCTGTATCCAGAATTGTATGGATGTCATACTCCATAACAAAACTACAATACAACCTAACAGCCAGAAATAATGCGGTCAAATCCTGAGACTTGAGTGACAATCCTGAAAGAGATACATAATTTGTACAGAATTAGAGTATGAGTAGAAATTTAAACATCATGAACCATGAAAACAAACTAATAAAAATATCGAGCTTATGACCAATTTTCAACATAAATTGATATATGCCAGTTTAGTGCATATTCTCAAATCTAGTCTTTTGTCTAAACATAAATGTCAAAAGTATGTAAGGAGATAGATTCTTAGGCCATCCACATATTGTTACGGCAGGACAACCATTATATACAAAGTAATATAGTAATTACAAGATGATGATGATGATGATGTGTATGACCATACCACTAATATTGTCCATTGCCTACTTTTATATGCCACGATTTCTAGACTTACACACCTGAATGAATCCTTGATTTTGCATTAACAAAGCATTTAGGCACATAATCCTTTCGAAAAGTGAATCAGGAAAGGTGTTGAACGCCACAATCCCATAAATGAGACAAATGTAGGTACCAAAAGAAATTAAAGCCACCACACTCTCTGCATGAGTGGACCAGGGGATGATGGTGGCATCCTCCTAGCTGATGCTTCTTCCCAAATTTGCACAGACAAGAGCAGGTCACAGAATTTCCCAACCATATGCCATACAAATCCAATAATGCTATTGCATTTCCATAATTGGAAACAAAGTATAAGTAGCCCGAATCGGCTACTAATTTGGTTGGAAAAGGGGTCCATTACTTCTAACTCATCACCTTTTTGTTTGGTTTGTGGAATGTAATGGTTTGATTCATCACAGCCTCATCTCTCAGAATTAGTAAGAGGATGAGGAGCGGGGTGCCGGGGTCATTCCACAAAAATCATGGGATCGACGTTGCCTCATCTAGAACGAGGTGGTTCCAAAAACCAAACAACTCCTGAACAGACGAACATGGTTGACTTTAAGCAAAGGAACCCATTGCATCAAGCAGGCACAAGCTCGTACCCTCCTCTTGGGCTCACCCACCATGGAACAGTTAGAATGAACGCTCACCCAGTGAATACCGCCATAAAAAAACATCCTCCCCAGAAAGCAAGCACATACCAAACTCCTTCCACTGCAGTGCCCACCACAGCACAAGTCGCATGCAGTATTCAGTTTAAGAAATTAACAATTACCTCGAGCGTGACCTGTCGATGCATACACCCTAAGCGAAACAGCAGAGAAATTATCTACTGCCTTGAACGAATCAGGCCGAAATCCACACAAAATCCACCGAAACAGGCAACACGACTCGCACTAAATACGAGACTATGCTTTAGTACTGATAAACGGAGGACCACCGGATGCTCGGTCACCGTAGTCCATAGACGCGAGGAAAGGAAAAACAAACGCATGACTTCAGCAATCTGGATCGAAAATCAGCGAGCCCAACGGATCGAGCAGATAGCGCCGCCGGGATGCAATTTCTTAGCAGTAAGGTAAGAGGGAAGGGGGTGGCGGAACCGGGGGGACGAACCGGCGCAGGTCTTCTCCTTGGTGAGCTTGTAGATGAGCACGGCGATCCCGAGTGCGTGCGCGGCCTCGGCGGCGACGAAGAGGTTGTCGTGGTCGTGGACGATGAAGCGGATGAAGACGAGCGCGGCCATCCCCGCGACGACGGCGAGGAAGGCCTTGACCTTGGGCGGCTGGCGCCGCACCCAGGCCATCACCACGGCCACCGGCCTCCGCGACGAACCCCTCATCTCCCCCCGCTTGCCGATCGGTGGAGGCGCAGGCGAGCTCTGTCTGGGTCCGGATGGGCGCGCCCTCGGCGGCTCCGGCTCGTGCGCGGCGTGAGGAGTCTGAGGACCTGAGCTGGGGTGGGGCCTGGGACGGGCGAGGCGGAGGGGGTGGTGGAGTTATGGACGGGTCCGGTCGGGTTGTTGCAGCTGTTTCGATTCGTGGCGTTCATGGTCTGCGCCTGTGGGCCCGCGCCCCTTTGGCAGCTGGGTGTTAAGTCGGGTGAATTTTGGATTTTAGGCTATTGTAGCACTTTTGTTTATATTTGGTAATTCGTGTTTAATCATGGTTTAATTAGGTTTAAAATATTCGTCTCACGATTTTCAATCAAACTATGTAATTAGTTTTTTTTCGTCTACATTTAATGCTCCATGCACGTATCGCAAGATTCGATGTGATGGGTACTGTAGCACTTTTTTGGAATTTGGCCTGGTAACTAAATACGGGCTAATTTTTTTGTGCTCCATGTAGTATTTATTAAATTTAAAGAAGACTAGAAAAAATGGATAATTTTCCTGTAATCTTTTGCTTCTTCGTTAAGTGTTTTATAGACACGCCAATTGGCATAACTCAAGGAGAAATGCTTAGAAAAATGGCTTCTGATACGCGTGTCAGATTATGGTCCAAGGTTAAAAATAGGAAGCCAATTATCAGCGACACCTAAGGCCCTGTTTGATCTATTGGCTGATACATTAGTAGTTAGCTATATTAGCCGGCGAACAATTAACTAGCTACTAGTATTAGTATTAGCTAGGAGGGTGCTTGATACATAACTAATTGATGAGATAGTTGTTATTTCTCCACGCTGTTATTATATTTGATATAACTAGTGGGATATAATTGTTATCTAGAGTTCCAGCTAACAATTAACTAATCTATTATCTGTACGCAGCGGATTCAGAAGAGATAATTATTAGCCGTCGTCGATAAGGGCATGTACAACCTACAGGCAGGGTGCTGTTTGTATGATGATGTCACATGACAAACAGACGGCTAAATAGATCGAGTGTACAACGGGTTGTCTGTTTGGCTGTCTATTGTTTATCTAATGCTGGCATGTAGTTAAGATCGAGTGTGAATATTATTGGTGTAAACCATTGTGATGCTTATCGATACAAAATAGATCAAACGAAAAATAATAAGATGATCATGGTTATAACATTTTTTTTGGAAGCATCAATATATATAGTATATTTATATATTATAATATAATATGATGGATTCTGTTTGAACCTATTTAAGGTCTTCGTAAATTATTTTATTTTTTATACAAATGAGATATTCAGTGACAGAGTTGCATTCATTCATAAACAATACAGTGCATATACAACATGCCTCGCACACTCGATCCAGCCATGGAGTCGCTCGCTACCATCGGCTGGTACAGCGGTAGACGAAGCCGTCGATTTGCCTGGAGCACGAGACGGCGTCTGTCTCGTGAGACGACGGACACGCTCTCTCTCCATATTGAATACGTCGTATGCAGTGGCGGATGCACGATGCGGGATAAGGGGGGCTAAAACAATGGAGATGTTGATTTGCATGAAAATTTAATGGTGAAATCAAGCTTTTGCTACAGTGATTAGGCTTGAAATCAAAAATTAGGGAGGCTGGAGCCCCCCAGCCCCCTGTGGATCCGCCGCTGGTCGTATGGATGGTATATCTGCAAAATCAGCGTTATACAGACGGCCTTCCGCAGCGCGTTGTACGTGCCCTAATGCCTAAACAATCGATCTCATGGGCATTGCTCGACGGCTGCTTGAGGTTGCTCTCTCGATCCTTGCGACACGTCGTCGTGGTCTCGTGGAAGCCGTGGGACAGACCGAGCACACAGACAGCGTTGTGGTTTGGTTCGAGGACAGGCGGCGTGCAAGCCAGCGAGCAGTGGCGATCTCGAGCCGATGTGGGTAGGGCACCTACCCGTGTGTTGATTCGGTGCGGGGTGTTAATGCGCCTCGTGGAGTGGACAGTGGAAGATGGGCGCCACCACGAAGACAACGACGACGACTTGCACCGTTGCACGGCACGATCCACGCGGAAGACGGCGACCGTCCTGAGCTGGGACCGCCGCCCCGCGCACGGCGCGGAATTCTTCCCGCGCTGCCGTGCGACTGCGATCTCGTGTAAACAGGGCCACGGCACGGCGAACGGGAGTCGGGAACGCGGGACGCGCAAACGCCCGCCGTGCTGCTCGGGGTGGACGCGGCGCAGGGCACGAAGAAAACAGCGCAAATCCGTCGATTTCCCATCGGCTGGAGTCGTGCTCGTGCCGCGTGCGGTGCCGGCCGAGCTGGTGCTCTACTCGGCGGCCGGGCGGGCCAGTCTCACGCTGGGCTGGACGCGTGCGATCTGGGACGGATGGGCTGGGAGTCCGTCGGCCGATCGGGTCATGCTGCTACTAACCCAACGCTGGGCTGTACTGATGGTTCCTCCAATATTCGACGTCGGCTCTGCAATTTGCCAAGGCCCAAGTCGCTGGTATCTGGGCTGGGCCGTAGCGATTCCTCTCCAATCGCAGGAGACGTCCATCTGTCGCATCTCCCGTTGCCATGGGATGGGACCCACGGAATCCTCCCTCCCCCTGGCCGGCCGCCGCTCGGCTGCCCTCCGCGGCCTCCGGGCATCGCCATCGGAGTGAGCAGGAACCAGAAGGCGGGGTCGGTACAGTCCGTGCACCCGGGTCCCACTCACCTGAGGCCGTCCGTGGCTCCGTGCAAGATGGGGATTGGGGGAAGGGTGCGAGGTCACCGTCTCCCCGCGCCGTGTCGTCAATGTGAGTTCCTTCGTAAGATTCTGTGTCTCCTCGCCGGATTTACTTGCAGCCACACGATTGCGGGCTGCGATATCCAGCCTAGCTTTTTCGAGTCCTTGCAAATCTTCGTGGGGACGAGCGAGACCTGATGTCATGCCTAGCAGAAGGGTCGGTGATCCATAGGAGTTCCGCTTCCGCAGTTCGTGTATGGCCGACACGGTAATCGCTGCGAATTGAGGTCATGTGCGCCTTCCTTGTGCTTTTTTGGGTGTACGGTGGCTTTTGATCCAAAATCCCCTGCAATGCTTAGCTGGGGGATCCGCATCTTTTACGCTCAGAGGTGTCAGCTGGGGGATCCCCATCTTTTATCTGTTGCTGTGGTTAAAACAACGTCCTGACATGTCAGGTGTTTGTTCTGCAAAAGGGTTGTACGTACCACGTTTTGGAATGAGAGTTCGTTCGGACTAGCTTGCTCAAAGTCATGGCATTTGGTAACAGAGAGTGATCCAGTAGGTAATAGGACGGTCCTGACCCTTTGGTGGTGCTGCTGATTCATTGCAAAACCTGTACCTCTGTGCTCAGATAATCCAGCATGTGCTGCATTCAGATGGGAGATTGAATCAAAGCATGTAATACCACTGTACCAGTTGCTTCCTCAAATACTGCACGAATGAATGCATGACAGGAACATTCCAACTCAAATATTGTGACCAGATGTTGTCGGTATCCATTCTTCATGAAGACGTCAGTATAGCCGGCTCCATTGAATTCTTCAAATGGAATACCTTACTCGTTAGCTATCTGCAAAATTGGGTAACCAATAATGGAGGCTCAGAGAAGCTACATTTACTAGCAAGTTTTAAAATTGGTCTCTCTTTGAAGAGGTAGGTGCAATCTTTTTTGGAAGCCTGGTCAATTTTCAACCCTTGTGCTAAAAGCTTGTGGGATGTGGTACTGAGGACCGGATAATTCAAAATTAAAGTGTCTAGGAGATCATATTTCAAGGCCTAAATATTTAGAATGTCTCCTCCTAGTCAAGGCTTTTTTCTTGTCAATCTACATCAGTTGCACCGTTTTGTAGCTGGAAGGTTGGTAATCCAGGCTGTCATTCAGTGAATTAGTCTGATGGGATGTAGCGATACCTGGCCCATTCTCTTCTAATGTCATCTCCTAAAGTTAGCCTTCTTCGTAATGTGAGCAGTAATCATGTTTGCAGAAGATTCAGGAAGACCAAGTCTTTTTGCTAGGAAAAGTGTAGGGAATCATTCAGGAGCATATACAAACTGCCGCCAAATGTTATTAAGCAAGTGGCTGTCTTGATGTAATTAACCACCATCTATTGATGAATTCTAAGGGGAGTGAGATCTATGTTAGCAAATAAATAGAAGAAAAGGCTACAAACAGAAGTTAGGACTTAGGATTGACACACTTTTCTCCTTGGTTTTTTCTCTACTCAACTGAATTGCAATGTGAAACTGAAAATTCGTATGATGGTAGATCTCTGAGTACTACATTTACAGTTGTTTTAGAAGTTTTCATATTGTGTTTTAATAACAAAATGATAGTATTTGTCATGATAGCTAGTGTATGATCCGCATTAGATGTCTCCTGGAAATGCACATCACAACTTATAGCTTATTGCATAAATATTGGAAGGTTGGATGGAATAGACCTATGACCTAGGAACATATTGTTTTCATCTGCCACTTCTCTTTGAAAAGAAACTTCTGTTTACTTCTTTTACTTTTCAGCACAGAACACACATCACTACCTGGGATAGCAACAGTGCACAAACTCTGAGAGTAACAATTTAACAGATGCAATTGTTATGGTGTGGCCATTTTGTTTGCATGGACATTTTTTCTCTTATTTTTTTTATACAAGATGCCTATATTCTAGATGAAATGAGATAAATCATTTTTTCAACCCAAAGTCTCTCTTAGTCTCTTTTGTGGCAGAATACCTGAGATACACATTAGCTTCCATGGATTGAATTGTGTTTGTCTAGAATAATCTGCTAAAGTTTCTATCTTTTTGTGTTATACTTATTTATTTAAATAATAAGATGCTCTAGTTTTAGCGCACAGCCTTTCACAGATTGAAGTTTGTTGCATATGCAGATTCAGCAAAAGAATGAGTTAGCATTGTGTATCAGAAGATTGCTGCTATTCTATCAGCAGTTACTAGCATTTTTCTTGCAGACACGGCATAAATTAGCCCCTGTAGGCTTTAGTTGTCCAAAATATATGTCCATTGTTGCCTAGCTCCCCAGCACAGTATCTGAATAGCAAAACGTTTGTCTGTTGATTGATTGATGATGCTCCTTCTTATATCAACACTCCAGATATGTATAACTGAGTTGACATTATTTTTGTGGTTACAGAGCGTCAGAGTGCAGTCATTTCTTCCTCATGTCGGCAGATGTCTTGAATACCCACAAATTCTTAAGCTGTCCCTTGTTGTCATTTCTAAGCTAAAGTAAGTTGTAAGATGGATCCTTTCTCATATTCACTTTCTTGGGAGTTCGGTGGATTAAGAAACTCTAATTCTTATCCTTTCTTTGCATCTAGTTGCAGAATAACCATTTTGCTTACAGAATTAGAGTTTCATCTTTGCAACTGAGCTTTTTTATTAGCAAAAGTAAGCTTTGTGCTTTTTTTTAGCAAACATGAAATGAAACTGAGCTGCACGTCTTTGCATTAAAGAAAAGAACCAAGGCGATGCACCGATTTCTATGTCTAATTAATTAATTGCTGTCTTTTCTCATCTGTTGTACTAGCTCGATATGTAAATCAAACTCTTCAGAGGCTAAGCTCACCTGTTGATCATCATGTTGATATCACCAGTCTCAGTGAGCTAGGATGCTGACTGTCTGAATGTCTCAGCTTTCTCACAAATTAGAATGCAACATTTACATCATGGTGCACAATGTCATCATTGGCCCATGCATATATGTTAGATATGCAGCTTGCAGAGCATATGCTAGTTGTTCCTCATGGTTTTATTTGTTACAGTGCACCACCAATGATAAAATGGTTGGTGAGATATAGTTGCTTAAGATGGCAACTGGGGCGGCACACATTTATATACCCCTGTGGGAATGGAAGCATCAATACTTAGAGATAATCATACTTTAGTTCCTGTTGCATCATTTGCAAACAAATTGCCGTGTTTAGAAAAGGATAGCTAACTAAAAATTTGAGCTAATCTATCTGCAAATAGGGTGTTGTTCATTTCAGTATGCTAGTTAATTAAGATCATATTATCACTCTGTACCATATTGGAATATTGAAGTACAATAATCAGCTTGGTCAAGGATGTTGACACATCTCATTTTAGATTATCGACTCTAGTAGTAGTACCCCATGATGCTGCAGTGCGATTGGTAACTGTCTTTTAACAAGGGCTTAACATGGTACAGTTTATAGGTCAGACTTAAACTCTTACTTCCAGATTACTCTAAAGTAACCAAATCACCATCGCTTTCTACATCAGCAAATAGAAAAGCATGGAAAGCACAGGACATTTTTTTAGTGAAATTGCACGGAGATATACATATATGCAGGCAGACATCCATTGCAGTTGCAATGGAGCTTTCACAGCCCTTTTGTCTGATGTTTGTCTGCGGAGTTTGGTGGCTCACAGCATATATAAAATGCAATAGAAGCTTACTGATAGCCTTGTTCACTTAGTGTGTAATCTAGTACAAGCTGCCAGCTCATAGTAAATTGATCAATGGGGAGACAGCCATGCTGTGACAAGCAGGGGGTGAAGCGAGGGCCTTGGACAGCGGAGGAGGACAAGAAGCTCATTAGCTTCATCCTGACACATGGTCGATGCTGCTGGCGGGCAGTGCCTAAACTGGCAGGGCTGCTTCGTTGTGGCAAGAGTTGCCGTCTGCGGTGGACTAACTACCTCCGCCCTGACCTCAAGCGTGGCCTCCTCAGCACTGCCGAGGAACAGCTCGTCATTGACCTCCATGCCAAGCTCGGAAATAGGTATACTAGCTTGCATGGTATATATAACAAGTGTGCATGGATGCATATACTCCATTTTGTATGTTAATCCATCTTCTTTATTGTGCTATGGTAGAATAAGCTATATTTGCATCGGTTCCTTGGCATGGGTGAATATTCCCCTGGTTAAGCTTTGAAGTGCCAAGGAAACTGCAGAACATGTTGATGGAATACTTGGCTAAGAGTAGCTAGCTTATTCTTATATGTGTTGTAAGTCTACACGAAGTGTAGCAGCGCTAGCTGCTTCTTACTGTAAAATGATGCCACAAAGTTTAGAACCAACTGAATTCGTGCAATTAATAGTAACAAAGTTACATGCACGTGGTATTGTTGTCAAACCCCCTCGTGCTCCACATCTATCCACAAAGGCCAAGTTCAATCGAAATGTATAGTTTTGAGAAAGAAATAAATCCTGCAATACCAGGATCAGTTAATCAAGTTTACCTAGAGTTTGAAAAGTGGTTTTCATGGTTATTGAGTTTATTGCACCTTACATATTATAACCCTATAAATGGTATAATTTTTTACCTTGTCCCTAGTTTAGCACTCTGCAGTAACCTCTTTGTTGTTTCATGCTTTCAGTGCTCTTGCAAATGGCAAGTTATCTAAAAAACAACAAAATATAATGGCTACCTTTTCTTAGTTGTTGCACTTTGAATTGATAGTTATTACTGATACACCGATGTGGACTTCATGCCTGCATGTGAGTTAAAGAGCACACTAGAATTGAAGGCCAGTAGTAATAGGACCACTCGCGCTCAGGTCATTCTCAACCTCTTCACTTGTAGCACAAACTCCAGTTCTAAACCATGAAGCACACAATTGTGGAAATAATGAAACTTTGTAAATTTATGCAATTGCTTCAAATTCAGCTGGCTGAAACCTTAGTAAAAAGGGTTAGCTGCTCCTTTCTGCTCATGTGCTTCGTTCCCCAGAAACAAAATATTACAACCGCTTTGTGCGCTCCTAATGACTTAAACCTATGCAGATGGTCCAAGATTGCTGCCAAGTTACCTGGGAGAACAGACAATGAGATCAAGAACCACTGGAACACGCACATCAAGAAGAAGCTCATCAAGATGGGCATCGACCCGGCCACGCACCAGCCTCTAGCCAATTCCAAGGCAGCTTCCTCACAGTCCACAGTTACAGATGAATCTGCTAAATCCAGCGACTTCAGAGAGGAGCTGAGCTTGAAGGATGACAGCCATAGGGAGGTTCCGCTGTCCACTGATTCATCGGAGCAGTCCAGCTGGCCAAAGTCAGGCACCAACGGCTGTGATCAAGACCCTGAACTGCTGGTGAATTGGCTGTCAGAGACAGACCTGTCGATGGATGAGCCATGGCTGAATTTTATGAGCAGTAACGATGAACTTGGCAATGTCGAGGGGATGTTGCCATGGGATGGAACAACAGACTGGCTGCTGGACTACCAAGACTTTGGCATGTGCAGCTCGAACTCAGTCAACAATTCAATGTTCCACGCCTCAAATGGATCAAACTTCTAAAGATCGGGGAAAGACTGCCAATCAAAATAAGGAGGAAGACAGACTGTAAGTTTGAGCGCACTGCACAGCTCCTAGTATAGAAAATAGATACAGTACTTACACGAATAAGATTGTGAAAAAAGAGATAGGCTTGGGGCATATTTAGACCCTAGAATAGTGATACCTTGCCCTTAAAAGTAAGGGGTTTGTATTGGTAGAAGCCTAATGTTTCTCGGTATGAGAAGCTGAAGAACTAGATACAAATGCTCGAATCATGCAAGGCATCCTATGAACGGTATTACGTATGTGACACGCGGGGTCATGCTCAGCAGGTTGCAGTGAATAAAATAGCCTATTTTCTGTGCAAGGCTGTGCTTTGAGCAGTGCAGCAGCGAGGTATATCTCTGATGTCTCCCTGTTGCTGTCCCTGGCAACTGTGGAGCAATTACAGAGTTCAGAACATGTTATGTTAGTGACTCGACATCCTTCCAACAGTCAACTCACCGTCCTTCCAACATCAGACTCATCGCACAGGCTCTGAATTTTGATGTGCATAATGTGTACTGATTTTTAGCGAGGTATAAGCCAACGTCTAGTTTATTCTTGGGTAAGGCCCCGTTTAATTCCAACCTAAAAACCAAAAATTTTCAAAATTCCCCGTCACATCGAATCTTGCGGCACGTGCAAGGAGTACTAAATGTAGACGAAAAAAAAACTAACTACACAGTTGGCCGAGAAATCGTGAGACGAATCTTTTAAGCCTAAATAGTCCATAATTGAATAATTTTTGTCAAATACAAACGAAAGTGCTACATTAGCTAAAAGCCAAAAATTTTCGGAACTAAACGCGCCCTAAGCTTAAGCAGTCGCATATCAGTCCAGTTTCCATTAAATGAACGTTCAGAGGCCAAAGGTGTCCCTATTCCGTTGTCGTCCATGTCCTTGACAAAGATGCAAGACCTTAAAGAAGGGTTCAGTGAACCAACCATCCGTACGGCGTACGTTTATAGTCACGTAATGCTGACGTTTCTCTTCCAACTTCGATGAAATGCCAGGAGAAACCAAGGCCGTTACGAATTCACAAGGCACGAAGGGGCTATTGATCCATGTCCTGCACGTCTAAGCAGCTAGTTTACCAGCACACATACTCATAAATTATGACTAAAGGTAGAAGAAGAGATTAAAAACAGTACACACACTTAGCACGAGCACCAACTTTAGCCGAAGCTTTGCCCTTTGGTTTATGGCAACTGAATTAAGTATTCAATTACCCTATGAATGAAATATATACAATTCTAGTTGTATCTCTACCGGGTACATAGTTGTTGGCCAACTACCTACTCCTAAATACAAGAGTACACCAACTACCTACTCCTAAGGTACAGGGTACACCAACTACCTACTCCTAAGGTACAGGGTATACCAACTACTTCTAACAGTACAAAGCTTACCTCAGCCCACTACCAAGACATGGCTGATGTAATAGCTACCAACTAATATACTAGAGGTGGCCTATTACAATACTGCTATAGCTACAGGAACGGGTCGGCAGAGCCGATCAGTCCCAACTCCCAACAGGGAGTGGTCGGTCGAGCTGACCAGTCTCCAACCAAGGAGAGAATGGGGAGCACCAGATTATGTCTAACAATTTTTTCCATAATCCTGCTGCTAGCCCGATGCCTTGACCTCATCCATACCAATCATCTTCCTCAGCTTCATGAACTGTAGGTGTCCGAGTGACTTGGTGGGGATGTCAGCGAGCTATCTGCCGGTCTTAACAAACTCGATGATGATCTGTCCTCCATCGATGCAGTCCCGGAGGAAGTGAAACTTGATGTCGATGTGCTTGCTCTGGTCGTAGAGGGCAGGGTTCTTAGCGAGGGCGATGGCGGGCTGGTTGTCCACCATCAAAGCTGGCGGGTGAGCTTCCTCGCCGGTCAGCTCGCCCAGCAGCCGGTGCAGCCAGACAGACTGGCACACCACCGTGGCCGCTGCTGAAAGGATCAAGATGCCCAAGAGGGGCGGTGAATTAGGCTAATTCTAAATTTCTTTGCAATAATTAAACCTTATGGTTAGCCCAACTTCACCCCTTGTGCCTAGAAAATATTTTTAATGTCCTACCGCACAAAAAGTCTTACAACCTAAGTTCCAATTCTACTCTAGCATGGTAATTCTATGAATATAAAGACAAGAATTGAATTGCTTAAAGTAAATGCTCAAAGTAAAGAGAGAAGGAGGAACGCGGCGATATTTTTCGAGGTATCAGAGAGTCGTTACTCCCCACTAGTCCTCGTTGGAGCATCCGCACATGGGTGTAGCTCCCCCTTGATCTGCGTAAGGATCAAGTGCTCTCTATGGGTTGATTCTTTGACACTCTATCGCGGTGAATCGCCCACAACCGCTCACAACTTGAGTTGGATCATTCACAAGCTCTGTCGGATGATTACCAAGCTCCTAATCACCACCAAGCCATCTAGGTGATGGCGATCACCAAGAGTAATAAGCACGAACTCTCACTTGACCATGACAAGCCTAATAAGAAGGGTGAATGCACACTTTGCTACTCTTGCTTTCACTAATGAGGGCTCACTCTTAGATTATCAAATCTCAATCACCTCATTAGGATCTTACTCTTCTTGGCACTCTCAAGGGTGTTTCTCAGTTGTTGGAATGAGCAAAAGTACCCTCTCACACGAATGGAGAAAGTATTTATACAGCCGTATTCAAAACGAACAGCTATGTGCCTCTACGGGGTGACCGGACGCTCCAGTCAAGTTGACCGGACGCTCAGGTCAGTTCTCTCCGAAACCTAGTGTTTAAGTTGTAACCGAACGCTGGACAGCGTTTGGTTAGCACTGATCGGACTCTAGAACCTTACTAGAGTCGACCGGACGCTGGCACCCAGCGTCCGATCACTCACCTCTCAGCGTCCGGTCGCGCCAGATGATTTCACCTTGATCAAATGAACTAACCAAACTCTACGCTAGCGTTCGGTCATACCGAAACCAGCGTCCGGTCAGCATTGACCCTCCATTTACTTCCAACTCGTAATCATATGTGAATGAAGTTCGCTCTAATTGATCTAAGGGCTTTTTAGGAGCTACCTAGTGCTAGATTTAGCAAGTATGCACCACACCTAACCCACTAGACTCACCTAGGTTAAGCTACCCATCTATACCCCCCTTAATAGTATAGACAAAGGAAAAAAAAACAAAGTCCTAAACTACTCTAAGTGTCTCTCTAACTCTAAACGACACTTAGAACTAGTCCATCCTTGACCTTGTCGGCCATCCTTTGAAAACTGAAACGATTTTCATTGTAGGGGCATGACAACCATGATTGCCCAATCAATCTCCATTACCATGACCTAACTTAATTGCCTCTGCAAAACACACGTTAGTCATAGTAATCACGTATTATCATTAATCATCGAAACCTAACTAGGGGCCTAGATGCTTTCAGCTATGACAAACTCCGCCTCACACATCGATAGCGCATGATCTTTTGCTTCAGCAACTGCCAAACAATGGGGGCCGCTCCAAAGAAGACAAGCACGTTAGAGGTGCTCCGTCGCCCATGTCCGCATCGCTGAAAACAGTGAGCTCTGGCTCACCTTCCTTTGCCTTGGGGTGCCTCATTGAACACCGTGAGCCGCAACCCTCCCTTGTTGCCACTCTTGCGGAAGATGATCGCTTGATTGAGCATCCCCTTGACGTAGCACAGCAACCTTTTCACTGTTGACCAGTGATCTTCGCGTGGGTCCTCCATGAAACGGCTGACGTACCAAACCACAAACGCAATGTCCGGTCGGGTATGAGTGAGGTAGCGTGGCCCACCAATGATACTCGATAGCACATCACGTCCACCTTTGTAGCAGTGTTGTGCTTGCTCAGCTTCAGCTGCTCCTCCATCGGAGTTGCGCACGGCTTGCACTCCGCCATGCCGCCGTGCTCTAGTAGCTTCTCCACGTAGGCACGCTAACCCAGGGAGATGCTCTGCTTCCCCTGCCACACCTCAATGCCGAGGTAGTAGGAGAGCACGTCGAGATCGCTCATCTTGAAATGAGCTACCATCTCACGCTTGAAACCGTTTGTAAGGAAAATGGATCCTAGGCCTATTTACTTTAGATTTTGGTGTTTGATGACCAACACAATCAAATTGGACTAATGAATTTACAAGTGGTTATTTTGTAGTTCAATAGGGTGCAAGACGTGACTTGGATGAAGGCGACGTGATGATCCGATGATCAACACCTTAAGCTAGACCCTAGAAGCACAAGAGAAGACTCAAGATATCAAGCAAAGTCTAAGCATGAAGATAGGAACCAAGCCGGATGCAAGATCGTGAAGATACGAGCTCACAGAGATGACCGGACGCTGGAAGGTGATCGGCCGGATGCTTCGATCAGTGACTCGGCTACAGCAGGCGTCAGCAGCGGTGACCGAACGCTGAACAAGTAAAATGACCGGACGCATCAATGTCATTGTTCATCATCCCGACAACACATTCAACATTGACCGGACGCTAGCGGCAAATCGATCGGACGCAAAATAACAGCGTCTGATCGAGTACAGAAAGGTTCCAGAGCGGTAAAATTATGACTAGACATGTCTGGTGGAATGTGACCGGACACTGGCAGCATCCAATCAGTTGATCACGGCTCTAACGGTTGGGACGACCGGACACGTCCGGTCAGGACGTGATCAGCATTCGGTCAGTAGCAGAAAAACGAGATTTCATCCCCAATGGCTACTTTCTCACTAGGGCTTATAAATAGACCCCCCAACCGACCATTTGAAGTGAGTGGAGCTGAGAAAACATACCAAGGGTGTTGACACATTATTTTAGTAATCTCCACTTGTATAGTGCTTAGTGATTCATTAGGTGATTAGCATAGGTGCTTTGTGAAGTGCTTAGGTTGATTAGACCACCGCTTATGCGCTTACTCTAGGTTTAGGCCTAGTGTTTAGTGAGGTTTGCATACCTCTTACCACTCGGTGCTTGCGTGCACCTTTGTTGTATAT
Source organism: Miscanthus floridulus (assembly GCF_019320115.1). NCBI lineage: Eukaryota > Viridiplantae > Streptophyta > Magnoliopsida > Poales > Poaceae > Miscanthus > Miscanthus floridulus. Next base: position 75,431,275 of record NC_089592.1, read on the forward strand.
CGGAGGGGCTTGTAGTCTTGCGAGATCACACCAACCGCGTTTGTGGTGTGGCCGCCACCGTGTACCAGAGGAAACAAGGCCCACGACGTTTTGGCTAGAAGCTTGATAGTGAAGACGGTGGGGAGCATCCAGGAGAGGCTTGCCGGAAGGCACGTCGGAGACCCACTTGCGCGTGGGGAAGGCCTGCGGCTATCCACGAAATTACCCGACCAGAAGCTTGGCCCTTACGAGGGACTCCAACAAGGACTAGGGGGAAGCTTGTGTGCTTCTCGACACCTCAGTAAAAATACCAGAGTCATTGATGTGAGTTTGCATATCTTTACCTTGTTCTTTAGCTTCCGCATTTATATTGATTGTATTACTCCTTGCGGTAGAGATAGCAACACACTAGCAAAATTGTAGTTGCACATTTAGATAGTTTATCTATTGTATAGGTTTTGCTAGGATTAGAAAAAGAGGCCATAGTTTAGAGTTTGATTTTTAAGTTATCTAATTCACTTCCCCTCTTAGGCGTCACGGTCTCCTACAAGTGGTATCAGAGCCAGGTTGGCTCAATTTAAACTTTTGGCTTCACCGTCGTTGAGTCGACGCTTTTTAGAGTGGTTGGGATGGATACCTCTAGGCCTCCATACTTTGATGGCACTAACTTCCCCTATTATAAAGCTAGAATAGCTTGCCACCTTAAGGCGGTTGATTTGGGTGTTTGGAGAGTCACTCGTGACGGAATGAAACTCATTAAGAATTTCGCTAAACCCACGAAGAGTGAAGAAAAAAAATTCATTTCAATGCTAGAGCTAAAAGTTCCTTGTTTGAATCATTTAGTATGGATGTGTTTAACCAAGTGTTCACTTTCAATATGGCACATGAAATTTGGTTAAAACTTCAAGAGCTCCATGACGGCACATCTAATGTCTGTGAGCAAAAAATATTGTCTAGCTAAACAAAATTATGATTCCTTTACAATGAATGATGATGAGCTTGTTCGTGATATGTATTCTCTTTTGAATCTAATTATCAATGGGCTCCATTCAATAGGATTAACAAAGCTAGATGATGCGGACATCGTGAGGAAGATAATCTCCGTGCTACCACAAAAGAACTATGCAAGCATCATCACCATCCTTCACAACATGAAGAACCTGAGCACCATGACCCTGGGCATAGTCATTGGCAAGATAGTGGCATTTGAAATGTCATGTAAGATGGGTCAAGACAAAGCCTCTTCATTGAGCAAAGGTAAAGCTCTCATATGTAGCGAGAAAAATAAGATGAAGGGCAAGCAAGTTGAGACAAGCTCAAGCTCAAGCTCCTCAAGTGAAGATAAAGAAGAAGATGAGGATGATGTTGAAGATTCAAGTGAAGATGATCAATCTTTCTCCTCCACCTCCGACCTTGATGAAGAATCAATCAAACTAATCAACAAAGTGGAGAAGATGATCCAAAGGCTCAATGTCAAGGGTGTGCCTATCCAAATCCAAGATATCATTTTCACCTATCAAAAAAATTAGCAAAGAAAGAGAGGATGCTATGGATACGGCGAGTTGGGGCACTTTATGGATGTTTGTCCAAAAAAGCCACACCCAAGACAAAGAAGAAGGCATGCAAGAACCAAGCCCTCACATTAATAAGGTTATGGGATGATTCTTTAAGTGAAGAAGAACACCATCACAAGAGGCGAGAGCGCAAGCACTCATCATCAAGCTCTTCTCGTATATGCCTTATGGCATGAGGTAACGAAAGCTCATCTTCTAGTAAGAGTGATAGTGATGATGAAATGCCTTCTTATGATGAAATTGTGCAACAAAATCTTAATTATGCTAACGTTTGCACTAGTCAACAAAAGAAGCTCGAAAAATTAAAAGAAAAGCTAGATAGTTCACAAGAAGCATAAAAAACTTTGCTCGAACAATATGAGAACTTTAATAATCTCAATGTTGAACTATCTACTAAAATTGAGCAACTTGAGGCTAGTGCAACAACAAATGCATGCACAATCAATGATGAATAACTTATAAAGAAAAATGAAAAATTAAAAGAAAAGTTAGCTAGCTCACAAGATGCTTATAAAAGTTTGCTTGCTAAAATGGAAATCATGTGCAAACATTGTGATGAGCTAATTAATAAAGTTGCTAATCTTGAAGCCGTTAGTACAACCACCACCAAGGCATCTAAAAGGAAAAGTTCTATCTTTAACATGTCTAAAAAGGATGCATGTACTTCTTGTAATGATTTATGTTTAGACTCATCTTTGTGCAACCAAGTTTGTGTTAAGAAAGTTATTGTAGATACACGCACACAAGAGGTTGCAGAGGAGAATGAGCAACTCAAGCAAGAAGTAGCTCGCCTCACCAAGGACTTGACTCAAGAGAAAGGCAAGACGAAGCAAGCCCAACTTCATCAAAATAACACCATCAAGGGAGTGAAGAAGCTTGATGAAGGACAAACCGTGGTTTGCTACATGTGTCACAACGAAGGTCACAAGTCCTATGAGTGCAAGGTGAAAAATGGGGGAGGAGCGAAAAAGAAAGAGAAAAAGCAAGCAAGCAAGCTCTCCAACACCTACACCAACAAGGTGGACAAGAAAGCCTCCACACCTTATCTCTTGAAGAAGAAGAAAAATAACAAGGTGGTGGCCATCAAGGTGAACAAGCAAGCCAACAATAGGATCAAATGCTTTTGGGTGCCAAAGGAGATCATTTCCAACATAAAGAGCACCAAGAAGGTTTGGATCCCGAAAGGAAAGTGAGAAGTCCGATGGACTTCGAGGAATTTGGAGACTTGGCAAAGTATGGATGCATTTCATGGGATGCATCATGATGGACAAAATCATTGCCAAGTGGGTTAGTGAATACTATGGACCCGAATTCCCCTTCCCATGTTAGGTAACTAGATTCAATTTGCTTCAAGTGATACTAGATTTAATCTCCTTCAAGTGGCATCTTTAAGCATCTAGTTACTCTTCATGCCTAGGTTTACATTTGTATGCTTATATCTTTTGTCATGCATACACTAGGTATATCTTATGGTAGGCTTGCTCGGTTTCATTCTTATCCCTTGGAGCAACCCTACATGGTTTAAAATTATTTAGGAGCACGACACATAGCTTGTCTTTTGATTATTTATCCAATATGTGCCAAAGTCCAAATTATAGATAATTTCTCCCAAATATCGCCTTCGAAAATGACTCTCACATTCATGTAATATCATCTTTCAAGTGGCATTTTTTATTCTAAAATCAATGTGCATGTTTTCTATAAGTATTCCATACTTGTGTGCACAAATTTAGGGGGAGGATACTCTACAAGTTGGATGCTTTGAGACTAATACCTTTTCAAGCTTATCATATGTGTAGTAGTCTCATTGCAAGGAAAATGGAGTCCCCAGAATTAAGCATCATACTTCAAATATCCACCATCTATTGCAAGTGGTAGAAATCAAATTGGTTTCCACATGTGGTATTTCTAAACCGATATCATCATGTTAATTTCATTTTAGTATTTATATGTTTTCTTCATGCATTATATAGATTAAATTCTCTTGAGCAATAATTTGACATTTATGCATATGCTTTGCCTTCTACCATATGTATGCATATATTTAGGGGGGAGCTTAATCTATTTAATGTGAGAGTCAAATTTTGCGACATATTGCACTCTACATAAAGGATCACAAAGTTTGACCCCCCTTGTGCTACTAATGTCTTCCTTTTTGGTGTTTGATTCCAACGGAAGAGAATTTAGAGGACCAAAAGCAAGTATTATAAGTGGTAATAGTCTACAAGTGGTAATGGTCCGACAAAGGGATGATAGTGGATTATGGATTAGTCTATGTAATGGGAAAATTGTAGAAAACAAGGCTTAAATCCATAATGCCACATGGGGATATTTGTAAGGACAAGATAAGTTTTTATGTGGTATCTTTTAGTTTTATAAGTAGTATCTTTCAGCATCATATAACCTTGCCCCTTGCATTGCATCCTAGCAAGTAGGTAGTTTTTTCAAATTTTAAAATTCTATTATTTGCTTGCTTTGGTCGTGTTGCCATCAATCACAAAAAATGAGGAGATTGTAAGGAAAATGGACCCTAGGCCCATTTACTTTGGATTTTAGTGTTTGATGACCAACACAACCAAATTAGACTAATGAATTTGCAAGTGATTATTTTGTAGTTCAATATGGTGCAAGACGTGACTTGGACGAAGGCGACGTGATGATCCGATGATCAACACCTTAAGCTAGACCCTAGAAGCACAAGAGAAGACTCAAGATATCAAGCAAAGTCCAAGCATGAAGATATGAACTAAGCCGGATGTAAGATCGCGAAGATACGAGCTCCAGAGATGACCGGACGCTGGAAGGTGATCGACCGAATGTTGCAATCAGTGACTCGGCTACAGCAGGCATCAGCAGCAGCGACCGGACGCTGAATAAGTAAAATGACCAAACGCACCAATGGCACTGTTCATCATCCCAGCAACACATTCAGCATTGACCGGACGCTGGCAACAAATCGATCGGACGTAGAACAGCAGTGTCCGATTGAGTACAGAAAGGTTCCAGAGCGGCGAAATTGCGACCGGACGCGTCTGGTGGAATGTGACCGGACGCTGGCAGCGTCCGATCAGTTGATCGTGGCTCTAATGGTCGAGACGACCAAAAGCGTCTAGTCAGGACGTGATCAGCATCCGGTCAGTAGCAGAAAAGCGGGATTTCATCCCCAATGGCTACTTTCTCAGTGGGGCTTATAAATAGACCCTCCAACTGGCCATTTGAAGTGAGTGGAGCTAAGAAAACATACCAAGGATGTTGACTCACCATTTTAGTAATCTCCACTTGCATAGTGCTTAGTGACTCATTAGGTGATTAGCATAGGCGCTTTGCAAAGTGTTTAGGTTGATTAGACCATCGCTTATGCGCTTACTCTAGGTTTAGGCCTAGTGTTTAGTGAGGTTTGCATACCTCTTACCACTCGGTGCTTGCGCGCACCTTTGTTGTATATCGGAGGGGCTTGTAGTCTTGCGAGATCACACCAACCGCGTTTGTGGTGTGGCCTCCACCGTGTACCAGAGGGAACAAGGCCTGCGGCGTTTCGGCTAGAAGCTTGAGAGTGAAGACGGCGGGGAGCATCCGGGAGAGGCTTGCCGAAAGGCACGTCGGAGACCTACTTGTGCGTGGGGAAGGCCTAAGGCTATCCACGGAGTTACCCGACCAGGAGCTTGGCCCTTGTGAGGGGTTCCTTACAAGGGGTTCTAACGAGGACTAGGGGGAAGCTTGCGCGCTTCTCAATACCTCGGTAAAAATACCAGAGTCGTCGATGGGAGTTTGCATATGTCTACCTTGCTCTTTAGCTTCCACATTTACATTGATTGTATTACTCCTTCTTGCGGTAGAGATAGCAACACACTAGAAATACCGTAGTTGCACATTTAGATAGTTTATCTATTGCATAGGTTTTGCTAGGGTTAGAAAAAGATGCCATAGTTTAGAGTTAGATTTTTAAGTTGCCTAATTCACCCCCCCCCCTCTCTTAGGCGTCACGGTCCCCTACACCGTCGATGTCCTCTGCTCGTGGTCCCGTGATGATTAAGTCATCCCCGTACACGCCGACGATGAGCTCCTGCTTCCCCGCCGTTGCGTGTAGAATGCGTGCTCTGTAGCACAGCAAGTGAACCCAAGCTCGGTGTTCCACGCCTGAGGGGCCTGCCGTAGCCCGTAGAGTGCCTTGCGCAGCTTGAGCACCATGTGCTCAGCACCCTTGACGGCGAAGCCTGGAGCTTGCTTGACGAGGACTGTCTCCGCGAGCTCGCCATTGAGGAACGCAGACTTGATGTCGAGGTGGTGGACACGCCAATCCTTCGCTACTGCCATGGCCAACAGCAAGCGAACGGACTCTATTCGCGCCATCGGAGCAAAGACTTTCTCGAAGTCGATGCCCTCACGCTGCAGGAAGCCACGAGCGACGAGGCAAGCCTTGTACTTGATAATGGCACCATGCTCATCCCGCTTCACCTTGTAGACCCATTTCAAGCCGATCGGCCTGCAGCCCACTGGTGGATCTACCTTCATCTCTTCCAACATCGCCCGTCGTCAATTGGCGTCGCGTTCAGCCACTGCGAACGTCGGTGGCTCCTCGACACTAACAAGGAGCAGCTCTGGATCATTGAGCAGCTAACTCACCAGGCCTGTGGCCCCTGCATTGCCGACGATGTTGTCCAGCCTGTGGAACCGGACCTCCTTGCCGTCATGGAAGGCATCCACGGACTCGCTGATGTCGCTTGGAGGGGAGGTGAACTCGATCGGTGGTCCCTGGCTTCCCTATTCTACCGGAGTGGTCGGCATCGCTGCTAGACCGCTCGCCACCACTGCCGGAGTGGTCTGCATCGCTGCTGGACCGCTCGGCACCATTGTTGGAGTGGTTGGATCCACTGCTGGAACGGTCGACACCACTCCTGGAGTGGTCGATTCCACTGCTGTAGCACTCTGCACTGCTGCTGAAGTGCTCGACACCCCCTCTGCATTGCTCGGCACTACCCTAGGAGTGCTTGGCTCTGTTGCTGGAGTGGTCGGCACCTCCTCTCCAACGTCTCCACCACCGTGAATGATCATGCGCTCGACGATGAAGGTGCTGGTGAAGCCACTAGCTTCCCCCATGCTCGGACTGTCCCAGTCCTAGGCCGTCTTCTCATCGAACACCACATCCCTAGTGATCACCACATTTCCTCTCTTGGGATCATAAAGCCGATAGGTCTTGCTGCCCTTCTCGTAGCCCAGGAGCACCATCGGTGTGCTCCTGTCTTCCAGCTTGCCGAGGTGAGGCTTGGTGTTCTTCACATGGCCGACGCAGCCAAATGTCCTGAGGAAGGACACATTTGGCTTGCGTCCATGCTAAGCCTCGAACGGCGTCTTGCCCTTTAGGGCCTTGGTGGGCGCGCGGTTGAGGATAAACATCACCGTGGTCACCGCCTCTCCCCAGAACTCCACCGGCATCTTCTTAGCCTTCATCATGGATCGAGCCATGCCGACCACCGTTTGGTTCTGCTGCTCCACCATGCCATTCTGTTGTGGCGAGTACGGCACGGCGCGGTGTCGCACCATGCCCTGATCCGCGCAGTACGTAGCAAATTGCACCGAAGTTAATTCGCCGTCGTGATCAGTCCGCAGCTCGCGTAGCTTCTTGCTGCTCTCCGCCTCCGCGCGCGCCTTGAACTTCTTGATCACTTTCGCCGCCTCGGTCTTGCTGGTCAGAAGCTGCAGCCACATGTACCGGCTGTAGTCATCCACTAGCAAGATGAAGTACTTGCGTCTGCCGGGCGTTGCCGGCGTGATCGGCCCGCAGAGGTCACCATGGACCGGCTCGAGGGTCTCTGTTGCGCGGTACTTCGCCGTCTTTGGGAACGGCAGCCTTCTTTGCTTCCCGACCAGGTAGCTGTCACACAGCTCGCCTGCGTGCTCGATGTGAGGCAGCCCAGTCACCATCTTCTCCAGCCGACCAAGAGCGTCGAAGCTGAGATGCCCATATCGAGCATGCCACAGCCACGGCTGCTCAGTGCGCTGTGCATTACCTCTCACTTGGACCATTCATTTAGATAAACATGTGCACTTGATGTTTTCTGTTACGGGAGTGTACGTTTGGCTTTAGAAATGGATTGGTCCATCACTTTCTCACTCCCCATCGTTTCTCACTCCCCATCGTTTTTCCTGTTTGGTTTGAATAATATGCAATGTGTTGATCCATCATCATTCACCCCTGACAAGCCACATGATTAGTACAAACATTAGAGATGAAGTCATTACGCCGAAACTCATAGGATCATCTTATTCTTTTAAAATAAAAGGGAATTTCTTTATTCCGGCTTCTACATGAGTTTTGCCCTTAATCATTCAAAACTAAGTCTGAGACTCTGAACCAATGGCTAAACAAAAACTGCCATGTGCCAACAAATAAGAGCAATCATAAAATCAAACTCTTATGAACCGTTATATCAAGATTGTGGCCAAATGCCTCCTAGCTAGGCACCCCAGTTACTACCGGAGTAATAAAGAGACGTATATATTATCGATCGTCATCACAGGTATGATTGTACGTAAGCCATGACAGAGACTGGAGTAGGATGGCTGGCGGCGGGTCGCTATCCTGGGGGCGTAGGCGCTGGACGCTCAGCGAGTCAAGTGTTCTTGCTTTGAGAGGGGGAGAGCGTGACCTACCTATGAAGTCAAGTTGCGGTCATGTCCAGCCTGCCTGCACCTCGGAAAGCTGTGGGTGTGGCTGCTGGTTACTCTTGAGTACTGTGCTGGGCTACTGGCGGGTGCTTCAGCCTCCAGGAGTTCAGGCCAGATGGAGTCAAGGCGGGTAAGTGATGCAATGCGTGCTCAAGATGACGCAAACCAAGATTCGTGGCTGTGGCTGCTTTGTCGCGTGGCAGGAGTTAGGACGACTGTAGGGCTGGAGGTGGACGACGAGGAGGCTTAGCCTTCAGCGGTGGCGTCTGGGAATTCCCATCGCTGGGAGTGGTGGCCGCGACCGGCGAGGCAGCCCGCAGCTGCGGAGACCTGACGAAAATGACCATGACGCACCGCGAGCGGCGAGCGAGTGTTAGAGAGAGCTTTGGAGGAGAAAAATGTCCCGTCTGGCCTGCCAGCCCAAGCACGTCCCGTCCGGCCCAGCGGCCCACCTCCACCTACTCTTCCAACTCGCAAGCATGTGCCCCTCGCGGGCACGCGCTCCGATGGCAACGGGACGTAACAGTTGGTATCATCGAAATGTTACGTTTCTCGCTACGGAGAATTCATCCCGTCTTCATCTCTATTAACTATCTTGGGTATAGATTCTTGTCTATCTTCGTACCTGTTGGGCATCGATCGGGTAACAGATACCCGACGGGTACTGCATACCCGATAAACAAGGACACTTTGGGTCGCAGCTTTACCATCAGAGATGTTTCTTCTTTACCCGGGTATAAATGTCGGAGTCTCAGAAATACCGAGGAGAATGAGCGAGGTTGCGAGGAGGACGAGCAAAAGTGGCAGAGAGACCGAACTAAGGAAGCGAAGGGCACGAGCGCTCGTGAGGCAGGCGTGCTTGTGCTGCTGACGGAGATGGTGAGAAAAAATTAAACTAGGATTTCTAGAACACACAAACTATATATATGATTGTTTAGATTTGGACCAAAATACCTATGTTGAACTTCTTTGGGCCTAATACTCGTATGACAACTCAAATAGTCGGGTCCCCAACAGGTAACGGGGACGGGTAAACAAGGAACGTTTCCATACCCGTTATACCCGTCGAGGATGGATTCTTGCCCATTTAGATGCTTGCGGATAAAGATATGATCACATTCCGTCTCTAATGGATCAAATATCCGTCGGGTATCGGGGCCGGTTGCCATCTTTACTCCCTGTGTCTAGTGGCCATGACTGGGTGCCCTCCGCTGCCGCCACCGCACTATACCTGCAGCCTATTTGTTTGGCTGTGGCTTGTCGTAAACGATCGTAAATTTTTAGCCAGAACAATATTTTTCTCTCACACAAACTAGTCAACAGCATTTTTTCACGAACCAGCTACGATACGAACAAGAAGTCTGTAGGTCTTCAGCTTCGGGCACTCCGCCGGCGACGAGCACCCACCACCACCAGGTACGCTCACCCATTCTCTTCCGTTCCTGCTGTGCCAAACTGATCACCCAAACCCTCGCTTACGCAGTTAGGCTATTTGTATTCGGATCTGATCTGATCCAATTACAAGAGTAGTATACACGCATTCTGCCTATAAATTTCGATTTTCTTCTTTTATAATGCAAAAATTATTGAGTCTACTGTGTCCACCCATGTCCTTTACTGTGCCCCCCCGGCCGCCCATGGCAGCGGCAGCCGGCAGGTTTTGCTCGGCTGAGTTGCCTCGGTCTGCCTGGAAAGTGAAAACTGATTGGCGCGTGCTGGCTGATGCTGCTTCGGTGGCTTTGGCTCTTGATTGTTTGCCGCTTTCCTTTTTTCCATGTCAGGGATTCTCCAGTGCGAGTTTCGGCCAAGTTGAAATGGATTTTGCTACTCTATACTATATATTCTGCTAAGTTGTGCTAGTCATGCCAGATGGGATGTATATTGGAGTGGGAATATAATGCTTCGTATCTAGACATATCTGTAATTCGTCTTTGATTTTTGAATGTTGCAGAGCCTAGAGGGGCCATTTCTTATTTTGGAGAGACTCCACTCCTCCCTCCTACACCATCACCATCCCTGTCAACAATATGGCACGTAAGTCCGCTCTGTCGCTCGTGAGAGATCAGGCGAAGGTGGGAGTTCTGAAGCGTCTGACTCTGGGCTCGTCCAAGACGGCCGGGCGGAACTCGTCCGGGTGCATCACCTCCTACCACCGTGGTGGAGGGGCCAAGAGGTTGCAGAGGAAAGTTGATGTGAAGAGGGCCACCTCTTCCCTGGGCATTGTGGAGCGGATCGAGTATGACCCGAATCGCTCCTCTAGCATTGCTTTGGTGCGATGGGTGCAAGGAGTGCATTTTCGCCGCCCAAAAGCTCTGCAAGAGCTCGGTGCCAAGCCTCAGATACTGGAATCTGTCACTACTGACGTCTCTGGTAGATTTCCCCTTGCGGCATTGTCTGGTAGAGTGCATAAGGAAAAGGAAGCTTCTGTGCTGTACTCTTCTCTGGGCAATGGAGATATTGCATCTGTTAAATCTGGTGGGAGCTTACCTAGGATAGCATTAGCTGGTGCCAAGCCCACTTTCTTCGCTCAAGTCAGAGGAAATGAAGAAGGAAAACAGACATTCTCTCTTTCTGGAATTCAAAAATGGGCAACGGATGATGCGCTTTGGACACAAAGAATGAAGCGTCAAGCTGCTCTCTCTTGGCAGAATGATCTGGAGAAGAAACATTTGGTTCAGACACAGGCTAACCGCATCAGTAGCTTGGCAGCAAAGTCTGTTGGTATGAGCAAAGGGACAAAGGGAAAGGATGATCGTGTACCAGTATCTTATATATTGGCCAGTCACCAATGCATGCCAGGTAGTACAGTGATGAACTATGATTCCTCGAAACCTTCTAAAGGTCGAGCCTCTTCGCCGTATTCCGCATCTAATCAGTTTGATATAATTGATCTCAACTCAAAGGTAGGGAATTGCATACCACTAGCGAATGCAAGAATTGGAACATGGGTGCACGATATTGAATGTCGTCCCGGTCAGGGTGGGAAGATGGTCCGAGCAGCTGGTACATATGCTAAAGTAGTCCAGGAACCAGGTGCACAGTGTGTTCTGCGCCTTCCTTCAGGTGCTGAGAAAATTGTCGATTCAAAATGCCGTGCGACAATTGGTATAGTCTCCAATCCAAGCCATGGCACACGCAAACTAAGAAAGGCAGGGCATAGCCGGTGGTTAGGTAGACGCCCTATTGTCCGTGGTGTTGCTATGAATCCTGTGGATCATCCCCATGGTGGAGGCGAGGGGCGTACCAAAGGAGGCAGGCCTTCAGTTTCTCCTTGGGGAAAGCCCACTAAAGCAGGGTACCGGTCACCAAGTGTGGCCAGCCGTAAAGCTTAGTGTGGTGTAACAAAGGTTATGGAATGACCATTCTTTTTGTTTTAGATCTTGTACTTGAGTATAATAACGAACAGATGGTGGTGTTAAGAAAGAAGTAACGTTTCCAATACAATGTATGTTAGTATTATATTCTATCCTGAAATGCAAGTTATCTAAGGTTTAAAATTTGTCCCAAATTATATGGTATTCTGGATTACTCAACTCCAATCTATGTGTTTCTTCCTTTTAAACCCCATCCATATACATGCTTTTTAAACACTATCTTGCCCAAAATAACTCATGTAATTGGTAGCCAAAATCAGTGACATGCTTGCTTGCCTTTTTAAACTGTGGCTTAATAGGAAATTATGCAAGTTAACAACTGAACTAAGTAATTAGTGAGAGGCAGGTTAGTCTTTTGCCGGACTTGTTTACCTTGTATTTCAGGATAGAGGAGTACTTTTCTGTTTTTCTTTTTGCAGAAATTTACGGATTTCCACTGTGACATCTTTCACTCCAATTTCCACTGTGATATCTTTCACTCCAATGTGATATACGTCATGTTTCGTGTTTGGTCAGATCTGATTATCGACTTCCTTTCTATATTCCTTTTCCTCTGTATCTTACGGCAAATTTGGTTGTGGTGCACTGTTATGATTGAGAAGGGGGGGGTGTTCTTGTCTTTTAGGCCAAGGCTCATGTTGGTATATTTTGCTATTTCTCTTTATTTTTTTTTCTATATGTTAACATATTGTTCATATTGGATCATGGCTATGTGTATCCTGTGCAGTGAATGCAATTAACTATTTCAAGACAGACGTTCTGATTTATAACAGAGTATGAATTTGGAAATATTGATGATGATCAATATGATAGTCTAACATCCTCAAGCTAGAAAACCGGATGTTTTGGCTCCTTCAACCATTGAAACTGGTTGTTTATCCTCCTTCGGTGGGTTTTAAGGCGGTTTAGTTTGACGTGGCGCCATGTCAGACGTCCTACTTTGCGTCACATCAATCACGAGGAGGTAAATTGGACTACATGGATAGTTCAGTGTAGGGTTCCACGAAAAGCTCACAACCCGGTAGCTCGCTTGACTTGCTTGTTTGTTGCTCGACTTGGCTCGGCTCATTTATATTTGACGAGCTAAGCCAACATTTCAAGTCGTGTGATTAAGGAACCAGCTGCTGAATATTATTGTGTCCATCTTTTTTTCTCAAATGCAAAAGGTTCAAAGAGTGCTGGCGGACAATGAATCTAGAGAAAGAAAAAAGCTCTGCTTGAAGGATGTAAGTCAGGACTGAAGTTATCAGCCTAATCTTCAACATGGTTACATGGACCTAGAGTCGAAACACAAGATACTAGTTTTCCTGTGGTAGTGGTGGTTGGCAAGGAACAAAGCTAATGCAAGAAAAAGAATGGCATGTGTGTCTGAGATCTGCAGCTCTACTGCTTACCATCAGATGGAGTTGGGGAAGATTCAGAACATGTCCACATCAACAAGGCTGAGACAAGGTTCTAAACGGAAGCCACCACCGTTTGACTACTACAAGATCATCGGAACACCGGCAATGGAGGAAGGGGTTTTGTTATAAGAAATGTGGAGATGTACTTGAGGTAGGGACTGAGAAGTTGCAGACTTGCATGCAGAGGCTCTACCAACGTTAAGGATCCTGGAAAGAGCTGTACGCATGGGGATGACCAAGGTAAGGCTTGTATGGAGACGGGCTCTTCAATCCTCAGTGAAGTGCTCAAAACATCAAAATGGGACCGGAATCCATATGGGGTTGTGTTTAGACAAATTCGAGGCTTAATGCTTTCTGAGTTTTCCACTTGCTTAGTTTCGGACTGTAACAGATGTTTAGTTGCCTATGGTGATTCAAACGTGTTTATGAACTATACACCAAACTTTGTAATTCAAATGGTCCCCGGCGATTAGTATCTACCAATGCAAAGGAAGCTCTTGTTTCCGAGTTAAAAAAAAAAAGAGATGTTGACACGCATATCTCACAACACGATGACTCCATCACCACACTCCGACCATAGTGCTCTTGCCGTCCTAAAATAACTGTCTCATTCAGCATCACCAAGAGTTCCCAAAATACTCTCCCAATCTAGAATTTTTAGCAAAATTGAAAAAAAAAACTTATCTTCAACGACTTACAAACCCATCTCCCAATCTTGCATTTGGAAAAACTGACCCCAACGCGCGCAAAGTTACGCGCATCCGAGGTCGTGCGGATTCTGCTCGCGGTACGATTCCCCCGCGCCTTCTACTCCTTCGGGCGCCATCGCGGCCTGCACCGACCGGCACAGCTCGTCCTCCTCCAGGCCCACTGCCACCTTGCGCCGCTGGGCGAACTCGAGGGCTATGCACGGTCGCGCGGGATGGGCCGCCGCCGTTGCCGATGCCGCCACGTTAGGGCATGCGCAGGACCTTGATGCCGGCGGCGACGTGGTCCAGCGAGGTGTCCACGTAGAACATGATTTTTACGACGACGACGATCGCCTTGGAGACGTACACGGAGTCGGTGGACATCTACTCGTACGGGTGCGTGCTGGAGATGGTGACGCGGGGTGCAGATCTTCCACAACGTCACCCGGGGCGTCCCGCCCGCGGCGCTCAAGCGGCTCAAGGACCCCGAGGCCCGAGCTGCGGGGCTTCATCGAGCGCTGCATCGGCCAGCCCCCGGAACCGGCCCTCCGCCGCCGAGCTCTTGCAGGACCCGTTATTTAACGGCATCCGTGGCGGGGAGGACGACGACGCGCTTGCTGATGCATCCAGGCTCCAGCGTCGTCGCCGGCGCGCCCGTGACGTGCTCCAGGAGCTGCGTCGACGACCTCGCCGGGCTGCGGCTGGACGGACCGACTGCTCCTCCCAGCATTCTGCTTCTGTATAAGGCACGTGTTAACTTTATCTGTACCAAAATTTGATTTTTTTAGAGTGAAATATTGCAAACTCTTAGAGATGGCATAATTTATTCCTACCAATTTTTTAAGTTATAAAACAATATGATCTTGGAAAGAAAATATTGGGCACTCTTGAAGATGCTGAGGAGTCCAAATTTTAAATTTAACTAGATTTATATTTGTACATAACATGTTTATTACTAATACTTATTACTGCATTATAAATATCGGTATATTTTTATATATTTTATCAAATTTTAAAGAAGTACAAGTTCTTATCAAATAAATTTATATTTATTTCAGAACCGAGGTAGTGCACATGGGGAATTATGAATTATGAATTAGAAAAAAAAATATTTTTTCAGACCGAGGTAGTGCACTCATTGGAGAGGATCCCCCCCTCGCCCCCCCCCCCCCCCCCCCCCCCCCCCCCATCTCCATAGGCCATAGGGAATTATGAATTATATTAATTAATTGATTAACTAACTATGAATTTGGAAGAGATTAAAACACGGTCTCACGTCTGACGGCGCTCGTTTTTTTTTCTTTTTGATTTTTGGGCACGACACGCCGTGTTCTTGGGTTGTTGCGACTGAATAATATCAGAGAGCGCGTGCATGGTTCCGAGAATAATTTACATAGATAATATCAGAGATCGACGATGCCAGACTGCCAGTACAGTACGTATAAGAGCGTGTTTAGTTGCAGGGAATTTTGGAATTTGGCTACTGTAGCACTTTCGTTTTTATTTGGCAATTAGTGTTTAATCATAGACTAATTAGACTCAAAACGTTCGTCTCGTAATTTCCCACCAAATTGTGTAATTAGTTTTTTTTATCTACATTTAATGCTATATGCACGTATCATAAGATTCGATGTGATAGGTACTGTAGCATTTTTTGGAAAGTTATTTTAGAACTAAACACGGGCTAAATGTATAATATGATATGAGATGCAAGCCTTGCAAGTTGCAAGCGCAGGTGGCGGCGGCGTGGCTGGCTTGACGCGAAGAAAAGAAGAAACACGCGTGGGCAGCACGAGCATCTTGGGCTATTATTATTCTGCCTACCTTGGTCGTCGCCTCTCTCGCCCGTTCGCTGCTATTATTATTCTGCCTGCCCTGGGTCGTTATTTTTTTTCAGCTTATTTTTTCTGTTAGAATATTATTTTTCTCTCACAACAAATCAGTTAGAACAGTATCTGTCGATTGTCGTCCGATAGCGGCAGGGCAGCTCCAGCGTACTCCCTCAGTAAAAGAAAAAAAATCACAGAGTTTTGTGCTGATCAAATATTTTTAAATTTAATTAGGTTTGTAAATAATATAAATAATATTGGTATATTATAAAAAATATATTCAGGATTAATCTAATAGTACTAATTATGCACCATAAATATTAATATTTTTTTGTACTATCTCTGTCAGAAAAAATATAATTCTAGGAGTATATAGTAAACATTAATGTTTATGACGTTAAATAAGTATAGGGAAAATTTGCTCAGAGACATCAGAGAAATGTGGTATATACTAATGAACACCACAAACTCGAAAAGTTGTCAGTATCATTATAAAAATATGTATCTTTGCCGTAACACGCCGCATCAATAAATTTCTCATATTTCAAGAAAGAGAATATGGGCAAGTGTCTTTTCTACCCTTTTCTTTAACGTCCGGCCGGTCCTGGAGAGTGTTCGGCTGGACTGAAATTTTTACTGTTTATGCTGGAATATTGTTCATGCTGGAATATTGTGATAGAGAAACACTGCCCCGGCTGAAAAAATAAGCCGAATAAGCCGGAATTCAGTCCAGCTGAACATTCTCCTGGTCGCCATGGACCCCAATCCTTTACTTTTCCATCCTGTCTCCAGCCATCTCTCTGCTTGGCCTGTCTTCCTGAGCGAGCTCCATGCAGAGCCAGAGCTGGCAACGCTGCAGTGGAGGTCCAAGCCGAGCTCCGATTCCTCCGTGTTCCCAACCGTACAACCCTGCCCATGGTGTGCGCGGTGCGGTGGCGAGCTCCCGTGCATTCCTGCGGTCGGCGCGCAGTCTCCGTCTTCTTTCTCCACGCCTCGCATCGCTATCACCACATCACCCTTCCACTATGTTTCTACAGGGGTGATTGGTTGCTCAAGGGTCAGCGAGCCGAGATGGAGTGACTATCCAGGCTCTTTTAAGCCATGATAAGACTATGTATTTTGCTGTGTTTTGTTGTTTTTGTTGTTGGTCCAGTACGAAACGAGATCGTGTTTGGTTGCACGCATGCATCAAAGTTTTAAGTGTCTGACACATGGGCCCTGCGCCATGCGTGTATAAAGCCATCCCGGATCGCGAGGAAAGGTGAAATTGAGAAGACAGAGGCGTGTGGGATGGAGGGGGGGCAAATGAATGGAACGAAGCAGGCAAAATGTGCGATGAGGAGAACCAAACATAGCCACAATGCACCGCTTGGTACCGGATGGGGCTTTGGACGGCGCGAGCAGAGCAACCAATCACCCCCTACATTGTCGATGATGATAACAATAGATAAGATATATATGCGCCCGTGTGGAATAATCATTTTGGTTCCATAATTATGGCCCAAGACTTTATTTGGTCCCTAAACTTTTAAAACGGCCATAACTTAAATTTTCTTCTAGCCTAGTTTCATCTAGAACCATCAACATAAAAAATTTAATCCTTACACTTTGTATTTTGGATATAATTTCATCTGTAAACAAATAAAGTGTATTTTAGTCCTTAAACTCTTTTTTCGGCTCTACTTCGTCCCTTATCCTGTGGAACGCTATGTTATCATGACTGGTCAGCTCTATGACCTCCTGCGATTCAAGATGGACGGGCATTGTCAGTACTCCCTTCGTTCTAGCATTCTAACTTTATTGAAGAGTCAAAACATTTTAAATTTGATCAAAATTATAGAAAAAATTACAAAAATTTATGACATCAAATAGATATATTATGAAAATATAGTTATTGAAGAATCTAATAATACTTATTTGATATCATAAATGTTATTATTTATTATATAAGTTTGGTTAAACTTGAGATGTTTTGATTTTCTAAGAAAGTTAAAATGTTTTATAATTTAGAACGTAGGAAGTACCATTTTCCTTGGCAACGTCCTCGGCTATCAAATCGGATAGCACACTACGATATTTCCATATTTACAATGAATATAAATAAAATATCCTCCAACAGCTTACGGACTAAAACATATTATTTATATCCTGATTGATTATTAGTTGAGCCTAACGCTAGAAATAGCTAAAGAAGAGATCGTAAAATATGTGTTCTCGAGGTCCTAAATAGGATCACCGTTGGGGCTGTGTAAATTAACCGAGCTAGAGCCGACGGCATCGGCCGGTGCGTAGCTACCCCCTGTCGCAATCACAGCGTTCACCTTCCACTACGTGGTGGCGCTCAACTTGCAGGCGGGCTCGTTCACGACCGACCGCTAACCCGCCTCGCTTGCCGCAAAGTTTATTAGCGGGCTTGCGGCTTGCCACAAAGCTGTAGATCTTGCGGACAAGTGTTCCGCGGACACAACAAACTTATATGCAAAACCCATAAGACGTACAGTACAGTCCCTCATGCAATCTTAATGAGAACAATGTCGATGTCAAGCCACTGCCGTATGAGAACATAATGATTCGTTGGCCAGCCTGTATAAGAAGCAAAAATTAGCTGTGCAGGATGAAGATACATAAGTTCATGGAATAAAGGCACAAAACTCACTAGACTGTTGTGCTTGTTGTAGATTACAGATGCCAGTGCTGCATACAGAGATGCAGTATACATGTTACCGATTTGTTTTGGAAGCAAAGTTGATGGTTGAACTTTGATGTCATACAAATGCTTTGCAACTTGTTGAGAAGCCTGAAAGTTCATAGGATCTTACATCAATTAAGCTTTAAGAATTATCCACCAAATAAGAAAGAACCTTTTCCAAGTCACGGCTTTAGTAACTTTCTTTACTAGTCAGATTTGCAAAAGGTAGAAGCTTCTCTTTAGCATCGTTATCAACTGAGCTAGTGTGGAAGAAAGAAAAGAAAATAGATAAGAAGCTTTGCCTGGGGACCAAAAGCGTTGAATAAAGAAAGGGTAACTTGTACCTCCCAAAATGGAGGTCTTAGAGAACTTCGTAACATTATTTGGTTGACATACCAAAAGGATAAGTATTAATAAGTAGGAAAACAAATGCAATTTAAGCGTAAAGAAAACAAAATGCACCTGCAATTGTGCATGAAATCTGCGATAATAAATGGAAGTGTTAGCATTCCACATAAATTAGGTGAATGGATGGGAAGAATTAATCAGTTGCTAAAAATTATTAGTATTTGAGCAAGCGTGAAGTCATGATACCTTATTATATGGAGAATGGAACACGCAGTAATCTGCATCAGATATTGAGAACTGTTCTCCGACTAGCTTTTCATACCTAATGTCACTCACCATGCATGAATAGGATGTTACTCAAGACCAATACAATAGTAATCGCAGCAAGCTTACTTGGTACAAAACTGTCTATAACATGAATCTAGAGCCATCAAGCAGCATGCTTGAGATAACTTTCCATCAACAACCTACATAATATAAGTCCAGGAAATAAGCAATGGCACAGAAAATATGATAGATAGCCTGAGAAAGGAATAACGAAAAGTATCACTGTGATTTAGAGAAGTCCCTGTTAGCATGCCAAAGTAATTACAGTCATAGATATGAGAGTGGACATGGCTGAATCCTACCGGCTATTCACTTGCAAGATCTGGCTTGTAGAAATCATAAACATGGGCCATGTGGGAAGCTTTATATTTTCTTTCAAAAGATATAGGAGCATCTAGACCAATAAGCATTGCAATAGCAGCAGCACCCCCTGTAGGACGAGCAGGTCCTTCTGCATAAACCTGAAAAGAAAAATTGCATAAGGTAGTCTAGTGCTAAATGTTGCACAGAGACAGAAGGGGTAGACTTAACAACTAGGTTCCAAAACTAGGTGATTTGAGGTGACAAACCGTGCTGTCTGTGCAAACGACAAGGCCATAACGTCCATCCCATGATTTACTCTCAACCCAATTCACACAGTTCAACAAGGCAGTTGTTCCGCCATAGCATGCATTGCTCGAGTCAACTCCTTCAATGTTAGTATTACCACTTTCTTGTGTTTGTATTTCATAGCAAACATTGACAATGACAGATTATTAGGTGAAACTGAAGTGGATGTAGCTAGCAAAATGATGAATGCCACATTGCAACTTTGGGTTAGGTGGAGTGCTCCCCCTCCATTCCTTTTTTTTGTAATTTGCAGAGTCTGTGTCTCAGGGGACAAACCTCGAAAATTTGCATCAGCTATGTTTTGATGGACTTGCTTTTGTCTATCACCGTCTCACTACCAACCTCCAAACGTCCAATGAGCTTAGGATCATTGTTGTACTTTTGCAGTAGGGATGCAACAACTGTCAAGCTGAGAGAATTTCTCGTCATGAACATTTGCAATTCAAGTAGATCGTTACATGAAACACATTCATCTTCACTGCAATTGCTTGCTAGTTTCTACTCTTTGGTTTAGGAGGTCTAATTCCAAAGATAGAATGGAACCAACAGTTATGAACATACCTCATAGATACAATGTCTTCCACCTCGCTGCAGAACGCCATGCAATCCTGCCCAAGCCCAATTGTGTACTTCCCCTTGCTGGCACCGTCATGAGCCTCCGGCGCTCCCTGCAGTCAATCAATGACTAAATGCATCAGGTGCCTACAACCATGACGCATAAACCAACACGTTGTATCCCCTTACAACCCCACATCGAATTCAGCCCTGAACATGAGTCCTCGCCCCCATGTATAACATGATGTAGCTTCTACATCCACATCACTAACCAAAGTCCTATTGAACTTATGATGACAAGAACAAGATCCGAAAAAGGAGCCATGCCCCCACTGCAATAATCCAGGACCAAATATTTAAGAATTTCAAAAGATAGTAACATAAATAAAGTTGAAATGCTAAATTGAAAGGAGTTCTATATCTACGATGAAAAAAATGTCATTTTCTTCTCTAGTTCTCCCTATCTTGCACCCCTTCTTTGCCACCCTTCTTTGCTCAACCTGACACCTCCTTTCCTCAAATATCATCACCATCGCCAATATCATCTTTTAATAATTTAACATCTGATAAACCTGAAACAAGAACGAATAATGAGTTATGAGGTGTCGTTATTGCTCAAACAACAATACTCAAACTAACAATATGCTACTTTGTACAATTCAAAGAAAATGTACCTTCTGCTCTCAACCAATCCTGCAGGCATACTAAGGCTTAAACTTTCTTGCTTGTTAGTCGGCTTCTGTAGTCGCTAACAATTCTTCCACTAGTGGAAAATGCAGATTTAGAAGCTATAGTCGATGCGGATGCTGCAAACACATCTCTTGCCATACGAGAAACTATAGGATACTTTGTAGAATGCATCATCCACCACTGTAGAATATCAAATTTCTTTTGTCGAGGGAAAAGATCATCTTGCAGATATGCGTCAAGCTAACTTTTCACTCTTCCTTTTTTGTGCTGCAAGATGTTGTTCAAAGTCTGCCCAGCAGTCATCTTCATCAGTACTTCCATCATTGGGCTCTGGTTGTGAGTAGTTTAAATCAGGTGCCATTGATGAATATGTAGAAAACAGATTTTGCAATGTGGCCTTTACCATTTCAGTGTATGCTGGACTTTTATCACCAAAACCAGCGTCCAAACGAAATGATACAAAACTGAGCTTAAACCTAGGATCTAGAACTACTGGAACACATATCTGCAACAAGCATATGTCCCGATATTTCTGAAACTTCAGTTTTATTTTGCTCGCCATAACTACAATGGAAATATCTATATTTGATTTCAAAGTTTCTATTTTTCCTTTGACTTCCCATAGGACATGGAAACAGTGGTTTGTTGTTGGGTATAATGTACCAAAAACTATATTTGTAGCATCATAGAAGGGTTTGAACACATTGCAAAGTAGGTCTACCATGTTTCAATCTATATTAGAAGGCTTGTCCATGTAATTAGGATCTTGTGACTCCATAACATCAAAGACTGCCCTATACTCTATTGCAGACTTCAACATTAAATAAGTTGAGTTCTACTGAGTTGAAACATCAAGAGACGGTCTCTTCTCACAGGATATACCTAATTGTGCAATGATTTCCTCGAAACGTTGTTTACGGGCTTGTGAGCTTCTAATGTACTTGACACTATCTCGAATGCGATCAGTAGCACCATCTATCACCTTAAATCCCTCCTTAACAATAAGGTTCAACACATGCGTTACACAACGCATATGTAGGAGATCACCATTTCCAAGCATAAGGTGTCTTTCTGAAAGATTTTTCCTTAAGGAACCAACCATGTTGTTGTTGTTGTTGTTGTTGTTGTTGTTCTTTGCATTATCTAAGGTGACGCTAAATACCTTGTGCTCTAACTTCCATTCTTGCAAACACTTCAACAATGCATTAAACAAAGTAAAACCATCATGAGGTGAAGCTACAAGACCAAAGCCTATTATTCTCTTCTTCAACATCCAGTCATTATCAATGAAGTGGCAAGTAATACACAAGTAATCTAGGTTTTGATTTGAAGTCCACATATCAACAGTTAACAGTGTTCGCCTAAACGGCCTAAAGGCTGATTAAACGGCAACTAAACGATAAACGGTGGTAAACTGTTTTGTTTAGGGGGTAAACGGAAATTAAACGGTTGACTGTTTAAACGGTAAAAAAAAACGGTCTAAACGGCCTAAACGGAACGGAGATAAACAGTATTAAACAGGCTAGGCTGTTTAGACGAACACGAGGTAAATCTAGTTTAGTTTTGTATGGATAAATTTGTATACTTAAGTTTATTATATTTATAAATGTGTACACTTGATATGTTACATGCATAAATATCTATATTTGGTTCTTTTCACATGCATAAATATATATATACATACCAAAATAATTGATTTTTACTCGGATAAATATTTATAAATGCTAGAATACTTTATTTTTTATATGCACATATATAATTATATGTATTTTTAAAGTACAAAACCGTTTAGACCGTTTAACTTCATTTAAACACTGTGTAAATAGCCTAAACGCTAAACGAAGGGCGACCGTGTAAAGACCGTTTACCGTTTAGGAAAATATTAGTAGTTAGACAGACCCTTGAATTTGAATTTTTGATAGTTTCCCGAAGGGCTAACCTTCGATCCTCATATAAGCTCATAATATCATCAGCAATTGTAGTTCTAGACACTATGGTAAACCAAGGATTTAAGGTAGCAATAAATTTCTGAAATGGTGCATGGTCAACTAAACTAAAGGGCAGCTCCTGCAATACGATAAAGTTAACCATGACTTTATGTAAGACCTCTTGGTAAAACTTCCAATTCTTCAGAGCTAGTGAATCAGGGGATAGTCCTGTGTTCATGCTTTCAACCAATTGGTTCATTCTAGTCCTTACTTTGCACACTTTCAAATGCCTATGACAAGCACTTCTACCATTATCTCGAGTAGCAGACAAGAGCTCCAAACAATGAATACATTTAGCTTGTACTACTAGATTCCCCTCATAAATAGGCTTAAATTATTTCCACACATCAGATCTAAGTTTACGTCTCTTAATTAGTCTTGATGCATCTATACAATAAGTATGTAGGTATTGATTAGTACAAGCATTTACTAAAGTATACATAGTCAGTAATTAAGGGAACCTCATGCAGCAAGAAAATTCATCTAAAGGATCAGGACAGTAGAAACGGGACCCTAACCAAGATAGAACAAATCAACAAAGTCAAGACAACAAGAAAAATTTGAGACATAAACTGGTTGCTTCAATATGCAGAAAGTTAAATCTAACCTGGGCCAAGATCAGGAGAAATAAACATTCTTGTATCATCAGATGAAGACAAAGATGGTGATCTTGCATATAGTACCGGAGACTGTCTCATCCTTGTTGACTGTAGCATTCTATTAAGTACAGGAGATCTCACATAATGCACACGTGAAGCAGGTGACTTCCTCTACATTCCTTCTAGATGATTTGAAGCATTAACAACAGATGACTTTCGTTTTGACAGCAAGGATTTGATCCTATCCACGCTCCTTGATGCTGCATCTTTGCCAAGATTAGGAGAAGCAGTCGTTCTTGTATCATCAGGTAAGGTTGAAGATGACAATCCTTCACATGGTGACCTCTGGTGTTTGGCTCTGGAGTGGCGCATCCTTGGCGATGCTAGGATCCTATTCAGTAGCGGGGACCTCACAAATTGCACGTTCGAAGCAGATGACTTCCTCCGCTTCTCTGTTGGAGGCTTTGGAGCATTAACAGCAGATGACACCCGTTTCACTAGCAATGACTTCTTCACGTTCACACTCCTTGAAGTTGTATGCTTACTGCTTTGTTGATCTACTTCTTGACCACTCAATTCTTCTGGCGCAAGCTCAGATGGCAGGATTGCCATGTCCACACCAGCACATCTAGATAGAATACAATAACATGATAAGCTAGAGGACAACCAAATGGTGGCAACAAAATATGGACTACAGTAAAATTAAATATTTGTAGTAGACGATTTAAAAGACCATATTTAAAGATTTCTAGACAATAATTAATCCCGTTTTTAGTTTGTGTTCATGCTCAAAATTGGTTCGGTCCAATTTTTATATGAACACTATGTTCTGGTGATTAATATGAACTCGACGTAGGACTGTGGAGTCTGTATAATTTCTTTAGGGTCCTAAAACACAAATGCAACTAAAAACACTCTGCTGAAATCATCCTTTGCACTATGAGTGTCAACTCTATAATCTGCTCTACTTCGTATATCAGTTCAAGAGAGAACTGTAGAGGTAAACAACCAAAACCAAAGGGAACCGAGCAAAATCCTTACCCATATTTATCTGTCTATAAGAAATTGCTGGACGACGAAGCCACACCCGAGATCTAGCGCCCCAATCCCGCAGAAGTCGACGCTAGGATCTTGGAGGCTTCATGGCCCCCGTCCTCTCCTGCCTCCTCTTGCTCCACCATGGAGGAGCACGAGTCGAGGGCTAGGTTTCCGCCGCCTGCTACGTCCGGAATCGGCATTTCCATCTACGCCAAGGGCCAGGACGAGTTGGAAGGGAGAGCAGAGGAGGGTGATGCCCGACGGCTGACGCCATTGTACCGTGACAACGCGATAGCGGTAGGGTTCAGGGCGAGACGGAAGAGAGAGCAAAGGAGGGTGTTGCGGGTCTTGTGGGTTGTTGCGAGCTTTGTCTCTTGCCCAACGGACTTGCCGGGTTCAAAGACGTTGGGCCACACTACAGCCACGAAGAAAAACTTTGTGGGGCGAGTGTGCGGGTCTCGTTAAGAGCCCGCCCCGCCTGCAACGTGAGGTGGTGCGGTCAGCCGGCGTCGATTTCTCCGGCCGTCGGGCATCACAAGTACTATACAAGTGATGCGAAGCGACACGTACGGCGGGCCACACTCCATCGACAGGTCCAAACCCATGCCCATGGTTGCTACCGTACCCGCCGGCCAAGCGCGTACCACCCGAGAACCAGCAAATCCAATGAAACTGATTTTCGTGAGAAAAGATCTGCCAAAGCACGAGATGTCGCCCATTTTAAATGTTTAAAATACAACACGCCCAATTAAATGAGAATGTGACACAACACGCCCAATTATCTACTCTATCTATCTCAACTAGTAGACGCTACGGTTCTTTGAGAGCCAGGAGCTGCTGCGCCTGCGCGCGTCTGGTGCGGTGCGTGTGCGTCCAAAAGGACCCCACGCGACATCGTTTTCGCAGTGGGTCGTTGTCGGCCCTGAGCACGCACCCCACGCCGCATTGTTTTCGCGGTGGGTCGTCGGCCGTGAGCGCGCGGCGTGTCGGGACGCGACAAACGCCGCATCTCCGGTCGCGCCCCCCGCCTCCGTGCTCCCGTCCACAGGCAGAGATGCCATCACCGTCCCGGTGGGCTGGGAAATATCGCGGCCTGGACGGCCGCCACCGCCCGCGCCCGGTATAATTTCTGTCTGCCACCCATCACACTGCACGTCTGCACCCCGTCCCGCTCCCAGGCTCCCAGACGTGCACGACTGTCTGCTCTGCCCGGCCTCTCCTTAGCCATGGACGCCGCCGCCGCAGCAGCCTCCACCACGCTCCTCTACGGCGCGCTCCTCCTGGCGGCGTTCCTCTTCGTGGCCGCCGCGGTGCGCGGCCGCGGGAGCAAGAGCAACGGCGGCGGTCTTCCGCCGGGTCCCACGGGCCTGCCGCTGGTGGGCAGCCTGCCGTCGCTGGACCCGCAGCTGCACGTCTACTTCGCGCGCCTCGCGGGCAGGTACGGGCCCATATTCTCCATCCGCCTGGGCTCCAAGCTGGGCGTGGTGGTCAGCTCCCCGTCCCTGGCGCGCGAGGTGCTGCGCGAGCAGGACCTCGTCTTCTCCGGCCGCGACGTCCCGGACGCGGCGCGCTCCATCTCCTACGGCGGCGGGCAGAACATCGTGTGGAACCCCGTCGGCCCCACGTGGCGGCTCCTGCGGCGGGTGTGCGTCCGGGAGATGCTCAGCCCCGCGGGGCTGGACAACGTGCACGGCCTCCGCGCGCGCGAGTTCAGGGCCACGCTCGCACACCTCCAGGCGCAGGCCCGCGCCGCGGCCCCCGTCGACGTCGGCGCGCAGATGTTCCTCACCGTCATGAACGTCATCACGGGCACGCTGTGGGGCGGCAACGTCGGCAGCGACAGCGAGCGCGCCGCGGTGGGCAAGGAGTTCAGGCACCTCGTCGCCGAGATCACCGACATGCTCGGCGCGCCCAACGTGTCCGACTTCTTCCCGGCGCTCGCGCGCTTCGACCTGCAGGGGATACGGAAGAAGTCCGACGTGCTCAAGGAGCGGTTCAACCAGATGTTCGCCAGGATCATCGAGCAGAGGGTCAGCGCCGAGCGCGCCGGCGGCCAGCCCCCGGCGCCCGACTTCTTGGAGTACATGCTCAAGCTCGAGAAGGAAGGCGGCGACGGGAAGGCATCCTTCACCATGACCAACGTCAAGGCACTGCTCATGGTATGATTCATCGAGCACCTGCTAGCTGCTAATCACCCAACCTGTACGTCACTTAGTAGTACTACTCCAATTAATACGGCTAATGCATCCAATAAAACGAACGGCAGGACATGGTGGTCGGGGGCACGGAGACCACGTCGAACACCGTGGAGTGGGCCATGGCGGAGCTGATGCAGAAGCCGGAGCTCCTGGCCAAGGTGCGGCAGGAGCTGGACGAGGTGGTGGGCAGGGACGCGGTGGTGGAGGAGTCGCACCTCCCGCAGCTGCACTACCTGCATGCGGTGCTCAAGGAGACGCTGCGGCTGCACCCGGCGCTGCCGCTGATGGTGCCGCACTGCCCCAGCGCCGACGCGACGGTGGGCGGGTACCGCGTCCCCGCGGGGTGCCGCGTGTTCGTCAACGTGTGGGCGATCATGAGGGACCCCGCCGTGTGGAAGGACCCGCAGGAGTTCATCCCGGAGAGGTTCCTGGGCGGTGGCGCCGGCGGCGAAGGCGAAGGGCGCAAGTGGGACTTCAACGGCAGCGAGATGGAGTACCTCCCGTTCGGGTCCGGGCGCAGGATCTGCGCCGGCATTGCCATGGCCGACCGCATGACGGCCTACTCGCTGGCCATGCTGCTGCAGGCGTTCGACTGGGAGCTGCCGGCCGGCGCGAGGCTGGAGCTGGACGAGAAGTTCGCGATCGTCATGAAGAAGGCCACGCCGCTGGTGGCCGTGCCGACGCCGAGGCTGTCCAAGCCTGAGCTCTACGCCGCCTAGTCCATGTCCATCCACGATCCACATCCACTGGAATGGGTCATTGCACAGAAGAATGTAACACATTTTGGCCATCTGTGAGCCCTCGTGAATACGTTGTATACTGAACAGTGATGTTTTACAATTTTAGTCATAAACTCACAAGATGAACAGTATCAATTGAAAGCTCCATAGATCGTTACTTCTACCTATGGACAAATTTGACACGCGTGCGACAGCACCCGTTGAATGGTGGATGGCCGTGTGCGCCAGAGAATCTGCTCTTGTTATCTCTTGTTATCCGATCCATTCTCTGATAGCAAGGCGTGTGGACTTTGGTGCATGCATGTGTGATGTGTCACGGCTGCAACTGCGAGTGACTTTTAGGAGCAAGTTGCAGGCTGCAGTGCAGGGACACCTGACTACCTGAGAGATTTGCATCTGATGGTTCGAAGTTTTATGGTCCTTCGAAATGAGTTTTGCATTTTATTCCATGACAAAGGGCCTATTTGGCACAGTGAGCTGTTTTTTTAGCCAAACTAGTATATTGCCCATGCTAACGCTACGGGACACATTAATCCAAAATGGTGCCCCCACATAATGCAAGAAAAAATAAACTTCAAAATCACTTGACATGAACCAATAGATGAAAACAAAGGGAGAAAAAGGGAGGGTGTCAGAACCGTGCTAACCCTACGGGCCACGCTAAGTCCAAAATCAATTCAGGGTAGGAAATTGCAATTGACCTCATAATTGCATCAATCATCATTTGGATATTCAGGTTTTCATCATAGGTGAAGACATAGAAAAGAAGATGATAATTTAAAAAAAAGGCAAAAGGTAATTAAGCAAGTAGATATCCATTGATATCCTTGTAGGCAAAAGAGTTCCCCTTTGTGTTAACCACTTGCACCCCACGCTGATTGTGAAAAGTTGCAAATGTCATTTGTCTTGTGGCCTTGGTAACAAGTCCACAAAAAATGAGATACTTGATGCCAGTTTGAGTGTAGCCTATACCTGCCTTACCAGACAATCTCAAGCAAGCAAGAAAAACAAAATTGTAGAGATCGATTAAAGGAATAATAAAACAAAAAAAAAAAGCCTGACAAAATCAGGCGCCTATCTTCAGATCACATTTTGTACTGTATAAAATGGCAATGCCAAGAAGACAAGCAAACACCTAATTATACACAGGGCTAAAGGGAAATTAAAATACTCCTGTTCAGAAGTTTCAGTTGGTCTAGATCATTGTACAGAACTGCTCCAGATAGGAGAACATACCAATAGAATTTGTTTATTCTCCCATCACGAATTAAGGGTGCATATAGAGTTGGCATTCTTGTGTGTAACATCAGATTCTCTCCATTTCTGCCCGGTGGTCACCCTGGTGGGATTATCTGCCAAGTTCATCAAAGTTCCAAGAAATTTTAAAAGTCTTGAATACTGAACCAAGAGCAAAACCACAAATCAAGTGCTTGAATATTGAAGACTAAAATAGCACCAACTTTTGTAATTCAGTAACACTTTTACCACGTCAAAATTTAGCAATCACCAGATAGAATATTTTTGGCTATAAGCAATTTGTATAATTGTACTGTTGCACAAATAATGATCAAATTGAGAGCATTCAAAGTCTTGATAAATTGATCTGACGAGCTGGTAGACTTAAAAAAAAAGCTAATGAGCCCCATCTATTCTCGCATCAAACTGGTTCTGTTATTCAAGTGAAATGACATACTGCATGGACAGACTCATGCAAATACTAAAGCCATTCACAGGATATATTATTTCTTTACTAATCTGAAGTCTAGATAGAACAGGAACTATGGAAGATAAAATAGATGCAACAATCAAATGGTACATGGAAGGGCAGGCCTGGTGCAGTGGTGAGAGCTGTCTCACTGAGTCACCAGGTCGTGGGTTCGAAGCAGCCTCTCCGCAGATTTTGCGGGGGAAAGGCTTGTCTCGGTTTATCCCTTCCCCAGACCCCACTCATGTGGGAGCCTCCGGCACTGGATCTGCCCTAATCAAATGGTACATGGAAAAAATCAGGAATCTTCTCAAGTTGATATGGGATATGGTTGCTATGCCACCATGCTCAAGCCAGCAGCAGCCACCCCTACTGCTCTGAAATGGAACATTATTACCTACCTTTACTGCTCTGATATCAAGGTTTATTTCGAGGACTGAGAAGGATCGAAGTTGTGCTTCGTCATCAGGTCGTAGTTCATGGATGCTAGCTGAGAGATATTCTGCACATCATCACAGAAAAAAGAAGGAAAGGCTTGGGCGTCTGAAGTCTCACAAGGAGGGATCAGTTTATGATACAGCCATACAGGACACTCACATCTTGTGTTCTCCGCAGGGGCAAGTGATACGGCGCCGGCGGTGTGGTGAACGGAGGGGAGAGTGGAGAAGGAGGCTGGATTGAGAATTGGAACGCAGAGGATAGCGAGGAACCTCGGCGGTGGGATCTGGTGGGATCTTCTCAGGTGGTCACGGCTGAAGCGCTCGACGCCATCGTCAAAGGGAAACTCCCACCCCGATACAGGGAGAGTTTGTTCCTTCTTCGATATCCCCTGGTTACAATCTAGATGCCCCTTTATAGAACAGAGACATATCTCCTAACAAATCAACCAAATCTCCTAAAATGTCTCCCTGACCCTTACTTTCCTAACAAACCGGGCCTTAGCCACGGTTGGACTCTTTGGACTCTCGTGGACGCCTAGGCCGGCGCGTATACTGGCGGCCAACGAAGGAATCCACAACACTTCCCTCCTCCCCAACAAACAGCTCGTCCGCGAGCTGAAACTGCAGATACAGCTCCTTGAAGTCTTTGACAGGCTCCCACGAAGCTTCAGCTGCAGCACGGCCCTCCCACTGCACAAGTAACTCCCAGCGACCACGGTTCAAACGTGCACAGACCCCACCTGAGAAGGAGTAGGCACCACGCGGTCATGAAGAATGGACGGCAGAGGTACCAACTCAGCTGGAGGGTCGTCCTCAAATTTCTTCAGCAACGCCACATGAAAGACATCATGGATTCTGGCCTTTGGAGGAAGGCGCAGGTGAGAAGCCACAACACCAATCCGCTCCGTGACTTGATAAGGCCCAAAGTAACGAGGCCCAAGCTTGGAGGATGATGCTGGAGTGATGCCGACAGCTGTGCGATGCTGAAGATGGAGCAGAACCCAATCACCGACTGCGTACTCCACAGAGCGCCGTTTCTTGTTCTGGTGCTCAGTCATGACATCCTGAGCCAGCAGCAGCCGATCACGGATATCCTGCAGGAAAGCGTCGCGGTCACGAAGCTGCTGATCCACAGCAGCCACCTTGGCCGTGCCGGCTGTATAGGACAGCAAGGTTGGCGGAGCACGGCCATAGACAACCTCAAAAGGAGTGGCGCGAAGGGCGGACTGGAATCAAGTGTTGAAGCAATACTCCGCCCATGGTAACCACTGCAGCCACGAGCTCGGACGATCGCCAGCGAGGCACCGCAAATACATGACAATGATGCGGTTTGTTACCTCAGACTGTCCATCCGTCTGAGGGTGGAAAGCGCAGCTGCGGAGCAACTTGACCCCCCCAAGACAGAACAACTCCTCCCAGAAGATGCTAGTGAAGACCGGGTCTCGATCGCTCACTATAGAACATGGAAACCCATGGAGCCGGACGATGTTCTCAAAGAAGGCACGGGCCACTGATTGCGCTGAATATGGATGGCTGAGGGCAATGAAATGTGCCATCTTGGAGAACCGGTCGACAATGGTGAGGATGACCGATTTTCCGCTGACACGCGGAAAGCCTTCTACAAAATCCATGGCGATGTCGCTCCAGACATGCTCCGGCACGGGCAGTGGCTGTAGGAGACCGGCCGGATGCAAATGCTCAGTCTTGTTCCGCTGACAAACCGAGCAACTGCGGATGAAATCACGGACAAGGCGGCGTGCACGGCTGTTGTAGAAGGACGCACGCAGCCGGTGTAATGTCTTCTGAGCTCCCTCATGACCTGTGTCGTGAACCTCCTGCAGAAGCTGAGGCCACAGGCACAAAGATGCGCCCCTGGAACAGCAGCAGCCCATCAACAAGAGTCCAGCCAGCAGGGGCTATGCCAGCTGCCAGCTGGTCGCGCAGACTTTGTGCTTGGCCGTCGGCCTGCAGCTCGGCCCGTAGAGCGTCGTAGAGGTTGAAGATGGGCGCGGACAGAGACCGAACTGCAGGAAGGTCTTCATCCCGGCGAGATAAGGCATCGGCGACGGTGTTGAGTCTCCCAGGTCGGTAATCAACAGTGATGTTGTAGCCGAACAGCTTGGTGACCCAAGTGTGCTGCGGAATTGTAGTGAGGCACTGATCCAATATGAACTTCAAGCTCCAATGATCTGTACGAACAGTGAATGGACGCCCCCCACAAATACGGCCGCCAATAACGGACCGCCTTCACCAAACCGATGAGCTCGCGCTCATATGCCGGCAACTTGGCATGATGGGGAGCGACCGCCCTGCTGCTGAAGGCCACCGCACCGTCCCCCTGATGGAGAACAGCACCGAACCCTGCCCCCGACGCGTCGCAGTCGACGATGAAGCACTTGGAGAAGTCAGGAAGCTGGAGCAGGGGCGCCGTCATCAGCGCCCTTTTGAGGGCCAACAACGCCCCATCGGCCTCCGGTGTCCAGGAGAACGCCTTGCGCTTCAAGAGTGTCGTCAAGGGCTCCGCCACACCGCCATAACCGGCGATGAACTTCCGGTAGTATCCGGTCAAGCCCAGGAACCCCCCGGAGAGCGCGGGCCGTGAGAGGCCGCGGCCAAGCCTCCACTGCCTCCACCTTCACCAGATCCATGGCAATGCCCTCAGCTGATATGATGTGACCGAGGTATGCCACCGAGGGTTCGCCAAAAAAACACTTGGAGCGCTTGGCGAAGAGACGGTGAACGCGCAGCTGCTGCAGCACTGTTCACACATGCTGAAGGTTTCTGCCCAGGAAGAACTGAAGATCAAAATATCATAAAAAAACACAAGCACAAAGCGGCAAATGTAGAGCTTCAAAATATCATTCATAAGTGCTTGGAACGTTGCAGGGGCGTTGTGAGGCCAAACGGCATGACGAGGAATTCGAAGTGGCCGCGGTGCGTTCGAAACGCGGTCTTGGCGATATCATCCGGGTGCATGCGCACCTGATGGTACCCGCTGCGAAGATCAATCTTGATGAAGAAGCGGGCACCGCGCAGCTCGTCCACCACCGGAATAGGAAACTTGTCCTTGACAGTGCAATCGTTGAGAGCGCGGTAGTCAACGCAGAAGCGCCAACTGTCATTGTGCTTGCAAACTAGGAGCACCGGGGAGGAGAACGGCGAAGTAGACTCCCGGATGATCCCTTGCGCCAACATGTCGTCGCACTGGCGCTCGATCTCGTCCTTGAGGAGTTGCGGGTATCGGTATGGCCGCACAGCCACAAGAGGCGAGCCAGGCACGAGGTGGATGCGGTGGTCGTGGCGGCGACCTGGTGGCAGTCCGCGCGGCTCCTCGAAGATGTCGGCGTATGACTGCAAGAGCTCCTCCAGCACACCCCGGGGGTCGGCGATGATGCGGACAGCCATGCCAGGGCGGCCCATGCCGATCCAGTGGTGCGAGCGCCCGTTGTACCAGAAGGCCATCGAGAGGGCGGCGAAGTCCCAAACGATAGGCCCCAAAGTACGAAGCCACTGGACGCCGAGGACGAGGTCGAAGGCGCCAAGGTCGAGGGCGAAGCAGTCGATGGCGAAGCGCTTGCCCTGGATGACGACATCGGTGGCAAGGCACACGCCTGGGCTGCGCACGCGATCGCCATTGGCCACCATGACGTTGAGGCCGGCGCGTGGGGTAACCGAGAGGCCCAGGCGAGCGGGCACATCGGAGTGGATGAAGGTGTGCGTGGAACCGGTATCCACCGGTGCCTTGAACAGGACGCCTCCAATGGTAACCTGCAGCAGCATGGAATCAATAGGCCCGAGGCCGGTCAGTGCGTGCAAGGAGATCTCCAAGTCGATGACATCGTCGCCGAACGGATCGTCCTCGCCCTCCGCAAGGTCCATGAGGAAGACGCCCTTCGCCGCGCATTTGTGGTCCTTGGAATAAGGCTCTAGGCAGAAGTAACATTGGCCATTCTGCCGCTTCTCCTGTATCTCCGCCTGTGTAAGACGACAAAAGCGAGAGCGCGGCCCTTCCGTCTTGCTGTCCTGCACACCCGCACCAGTTGACACAGAGGCACGGCGAGTAGAGGACTTGGGCGGCGACGAACTGTTGACGGTGGAGGCCTCCACCTAGTGGCGCTGCTCATACGCCCGCGCCAAACTCATGGCATGCTACAGGTCGACTGGGTACTGGAGTTCCACATTTGAGGCCAACGGCTGACCTAGCCCACCGGTGTAGAGGTCAATGGCCGTCTGCGTGGAGAGGTTGTCGCAGCGGGAGAGCAGGGCTTGGTAGCGCCGAGAGTATTCCTCCATTGTGCCCGTGCGGACCAGGGCCTTGATCTCGACAACAAAGTTAGTGCGAATTGGCGGACCAAAGTGGAGGTTGACGAATTCGACGAAGCGCGGCGAAGAGATCATCCCAAAATCGCGCTCCATCTAGTAGTACCACTCGGCCACGGTGCCATCCAGGTGCAACAATGCCATCCAGACCTTCTCGTCCTCCGTCACACGGTGTCCGCGAAAGTAGTTGTCACATTTGTTGAGCCACGTGAGCGGATCAGACTCCCCATCGAAGCTAGGAAACTGAAACTTCGGTGGCCTATGGGGTTCACGACGGCCGGCGACATCGTCACAGCAGCGCCCTCCGCGGCCAAAGGCGCAACTGCCGTAGTCGTAGTCGCGCCCAAAGGCGCCAAGGTCGAAGTGACGTCCACCAGAGTCGAAATCGCGGTCATCACGAATGCCGTAGTCACGGCCGCGACCGCCACGCTCGTCCAAGTCGCGGGCGCCCCGACTGTAGAAGTCGCGACCGAAGTCGTCCTGATCACGACGCGCAAACCGATCGTGCGAGTCGAAATAGCGTGTGCGGTCTCGAAGCGCGCGGGCGCAGAAATCTTCCCAGGCGCGGTCCCGAGCAGAGCCACGGGCGTCGT
Source organism: Miscanthus floridulus (assembly GCF_019320115.1). Lineage (NCBI taxonomy): Eukaryota > Viridiplantae > Streptophyta > Magnoliopsida > Poales > Poaceae > Miscanthus > Miscanthus floridulus. Next base: position 75,465,628 of record NC_089592.1, read on the forward strand.
AGTCCTCGCGGTCTTCACGGTGGGCGCCGCTGTCGTCGCGATGGACATCCCCGCCGCCAGCCGCGTCCGCCCCCCCCCCCCCCCCCCCTTGCTTGCATAAATCGGGCTTGCCAGTCTCAAAGCGCACTAGGAGGCGGTTGGTGATAGTGGTAAGCTGACTGAAGATACGGTCCAGTTTTGCATCCAGTTTCGCCTCAAAGGCTGCAAGGTTGAAGGGAGTGCTGGACATGGTTGTCGATGCACTCGTGGAGGTCTCCGATACCAAATTGATACGGCGTCGGCGGTGTGGTGAACGGAGGGGAGAGTGTTGAAGGAGGCTGGATTGAGAATTGGAACGCAGAGGATAGCGAGGAACCTCGGCGGTGGGATCTTCTCCGGCGCTCGACGCCACCGTCAAAGGGAAACTCCCACCCTGATACAGGGAGAGCTTATTCCTTCTTCGATATCCCCTGATTACAATCTAGATGCCCCTTTATAGAACAGAGACATATCTCCTAACAAATCAACCAAATCTCTCCCTGACCCTTACTTTCCTAACAAACCGGGCCTTAGCCACGGTTGGACTCTCGTGGACGCCTAGCCCGGCACCTATACTGGCGTCCAACGAAGGAGTCCTCAACAGCAAGCCCCTCCTGTTCCCCTAAAAAAATCATATCACAGTGCTGATTGCTACCTCAATCCGATGAAACCAAATAGTAGATGGTGTGGAGTTTGCCAACTTTGCTCCACTTCAAGGTAAATGAGAAATAATCCAATTCCATTTTCCCAACAAAACTATTCTCTGATACCGCTGCAGCTCCAAAAACAGCAACCGACTACAGAAGCAAACGCCATTTTCGGTACCATTTTCCTAGGAGGTTATTGGAGTATAAAAAAGCAATCATCTATTCATTGAAGTGGTGAAATTGGAAAAAAAAAATCAATAAACAATCAGCAGCACAAGCACCAGATTCAATTATGAAGCAATTCAGAGCAATGCAAGTTACACAGAGAACTTTGAACTAAAAAAATGACCGAAACAAGGAAAACGGAAGAGCTCACCGAGGCAGCAGGAAGCTTATTGGGGTGTCGCTAGCAGAGACCGTGGAAGTTTTGTTACTGCTGCGAGCAGAATGAATATTGTAGAATTAGTAAAGTAGGATTTGATTATTTATCATGAGAACCACAGGAACCCCTAAAACTGATGACAGTACCTGATTAATCACCACTCCTGTTCGTAGTCTTCAGGCTTGCGAGGCGCTTTCCATCTCCAAATCCATCTATTGGAGAGAAGAAAAAAAACCTAAATTTCAGTAATTCCACCAGGAGGTCGACAGTTTGGTTAGTTTTTTCTTGTCTTACCCACCGAGCGGAGGATTTGGCCAGAGCTGCAAACCTCGATTTCCAGCAGCCAAGCAGGGCGGCATGGATGCGGCTAGGAGCACGGGATGCATCGACAGCGCATTGGATGGCTCGAAGTAGGAGGATTACCACGTACTGGGCAGTAGTAGACGGAGCAGAAGGGGGCCGGCCGGAGGCGTCACGCGCGGCGCGGCGGCCGTTTGACCCGCATGCCCTGGCCGGCCGCCGTGCAGGCTGCCTCCCCCGGCGCTGGCGGCCCCGCCCGGCTTCGCGCCTCGCCAGGCGGCGGCGCCCTATCCTGGAACTCCCCGAGCAGCGCTACGACCCGGCGCCAGCGCACCCGCGCCGATGCCCTGCGCGCCACCAGCGCGGCGGCGACCGCTGCCACGCCGAGCCCGACCCTCCGCATCTGCCGTTGGGGGCGCCGACCGCCGGGGCCCCGTTCGCGCCGCTGCGGCGCCCACGGAGAAGATTCAGACCTGTGACCACGTAGGAGCGCGCGGCGATCTCCTTGATGGCCTCGGCCACTCCCGCGCGGTCAAGGTTCCCCACAGCCGCGTCGGCCTCGATGGCCGCCTCGTCCACTCCGTCGACACGAACGGGGAGAGAGCGTCTACTAGAGGGGAAAAATTTTGGGGAATCCAGGGATCGAACCGTGGGTGCACCGCGCGGGCGTGGGGGCGGAGGGAGGGCGTGCGACCGAAGGAGGTGCAGATCCGTTGAAGGATGACCGTCGGATATGGTTAAGGACGGAGAAGAGTTACGTTTTTACGATGATGTTTTTTTTTTGTCTATTTTAGTGTGGATTTAGCTTTTAGGTCGTAGCGGTGAGAAAAGATAATTGTTGAATATATATAGAATAATTTAATTTTTTTTAAACTTGCCTTTCAATAACTCAACCGGCCGAGGCCTCGTACAAGATCAAATCACTAGCAAACGCTGCAGTTACATGCCACCTCTCCGAGCGATTTGTACTAGTGACCTACTTTGGCTAACAAATGTGCAATCTTATTATAATTTCTACTAACACGATAAAAAGAAAATTCTTGAAAGGCAAGTCTAAATTGATCTATCTCCTGTAATACCGGATCAACGATGGACCTGTGTGACTCCTCCTTCCATCCAGATCAGCCGGTTGATCCCCTCAGCAAACACTATTTATCAACCAGCCGCTACAGTATTTCTCCCTCACAAAACCGGCCAGTTTCAGTCAAGTTTCAGACCAGCGAACGGGGCTAGCTCGAGGCTATCAGTCTCCAAAGCAATCCGCTGTAGCCCCAATTCTACAGCCAGCGTCAATCCATCATGGCACGCCATTGCTTCCATTGTGCACACATCTAAGCAGTGATCATACCACTGCGCTTGCGCCGCATGAAAACCTCCATGATGATCTCGAATAATACTTGTTGTCGCTCCTTCCTTTCTGCCCGCATGAAACGCTGCATCGGTATTAACTTTCACCCAGCCTGACGCTAGCGGCTTCCAGCCCGAAGCGACAGACAGGCTCCGGCTTGTGCACCAATTGCCAGAGATCGAAGGCCGTATCCCTTGCCCATAGTGCTGCTTGTTGTATTGTCATCGATTGCTCACCATGACACCGCTTGTTGCGCATCATCCAGAGAGCCCACATGCCACAAAGGATGCCCATACATCAGATCAGAGGCCCAGGTGGTTGTTTGCAAGCTCGGTATGTTAACCCCTGCAGCCAATCTTGTTTGAGACCAAAAATCCTTGGCCACAGTGCAGCCTAGTAGAACATGTCTTATTGACTCTTCTGGTGCTCCACGTGTTTGAATCAGTGTTTTACAGGGGTAGAGATAGAGATAATAATTTCTAAAACAGTTTCATGATGAGGTTGTTTTTCTCCTTCTCTCACAAAAAAAAAATTATAAATTGAAATAAAGCTGAAAGAAAAAAGTCTATATAACCCCAACGTATGGCAGGTTGTCTACTTTGCCTCCTAAACTATAAAGCCAGACATTATACACCTTAAACTATGCAATACCGTTTAAATAACTCCTTAAGGTCTTATTCGGTTACTCAGTATTCCTCCTAGAATGAATCCAGGTGATCAAAACTTATACAAATTATGCAAGTAAATCGGGTAGTAATGATTTCATGCCACAGTTCCCCTTGAAACGAACGGGCCTAAGTGATTTTGCAAGGTGGTTTTGCTCATGCGGCGGTCTACCTTGAATCCGATGCTCTTCTGCATGCGGCTCAGGCGATTTAGCCGCGCCACCTCCCCGTTCGGCTCATCCTGCTCCACCGCCGCAAAATACACAGACTTAGTTTTGTCGGCAGGAGACAGTGGCGTGCCGTGTGTGGACTCTGCTCTCCCGCACCAAGGCGACCGCACTGCCCTGTGCTGGCAGGACGCCGTGGAGAAGAGGAGGCCGACCACTGCGGGGACGTCGGTCGCTGCCAGAGGAGAAGACGAGCAGCCCTCAGCAATCGAGACGCCAGGCCACTGCTGAAGGACTGTGAGAGGCGGGTGGCCGTGCAGACGGACGCGGACTGCCGCAGGGAAGCGCGCGGATCAGGAGGAGGTGCATGTCTCTGCAGAGCTTGAGGAGAGTCTGCTCTCCATCAACCAATCTGCGTCCCCCATCGGAAGCGCCTCTTTGTCTGCAGAGTTCAGTCCTCAGATCTCAGCGGCTCACTCGCGGATAGGATACGGAACTTGTACTGTCTCAGGTCCTGCGCCAGCCTCGACTTGTCCACTGCGCAGCCTCGAAGGGAGACTGCTGCCGGTGCTGATTCAGTACTAGGCTCAAGTTTAGAGCCTAAACCAGCTCTGTTGATTGACCCCTTTCTCTCATATTCATGGGTAAACAACTCAATCGTTTTTGACAAAAATCATTCATGGTAATATGGTATATAGCTCTACCATTTTGGTTTAAGGACCTAGGGTAAAACCTTAATGCTTTGAAAGATATAAGGTCCCAAAGCTTGGTAAATTTGGTACTAAATGAAATTGGAGTTCAGTATTAGCTAGAGTTCGCATTCATGGCTGCACTAGGTGCTGAAACCAGCCATGTTCTCTAACTTTTTTCTCTCACAATTCCATGTCCAAACTGATGAAGAGAGCGCAGTTCGAGGCAGCCACGGCAACGTTCACCACACCGTCTCCCGTCTCAGCTCAGCCGGCAGCCGCAAATCAAGCCACGACACAGTGGCCGCGGCCACCACGGACTGCACGGTAGCCGTCTCCGGCCGCAGCTCGAGCCCTCAAGGAATGCACGCACGCGCCGCTCCACGACACGCACAGCTAGCGGCGCCGCGGTGCAGGCCGGGACGGGAGCGCAGCGCGGGACGACGGTGCGGGACGGGACAGGAGTGCAGCGCGTGGGAAACCCTGTCCGGCGTGGGAACCTCTCAGCAGCCTTGCCTGAGTTGCCTCTGTATAAAAAGGTGGAAGTATGCGCTGCCTTTCTATGACGTGTGGGCCCAAACACCAACGTTTCAATGTGAGTTAGCTCGGACAGACATGTCAACAATACCACCAGCCAAAACAACTCGGAGTTAAATAACTGGTTTAGAAAAGTTTAGACGTTCAATACGTGGTTTTAAAGTTTAGGGATAAAATAGGCACATCATCAAATGAGAGGGGATTATATAGATTTTTTCTAAAGCTAAAAATAGTAGCTAATCCCAACTTCACCCCACACATGTTGGACCTATCCTGCAAAAAAGACAGTTTTGCCCCACTGTAGAGAGAGAGCGCGCGTGCAAATGCCGATGCCGAGGAAGGAGCACGTGCGCCGGGGGCGCCGGGCGCCATCGGGGGCTCGCTCGCTCGCGGCCACCGGGATTTTAGAGTACTTCGTAGTTCAATTTATTTTTCCTACAAAATTCTTTTCTTCCAAGGAGCCTTAAAATAAAATATAATCTTCACACATACAGGCAGTTTGTTCCCTAAGATAAGTTAAAAAAAACAAAATTGGAAAAGGTAGAGCTAAGTGGTTAGATAAATCCAATTATTGAGAAATTTGAGTTGGACATAGACAAGATTAGGTTTCAGTATCCTAGGAGAGAGACAGAACTTTATAGGACTCCATAGGAGGTTTGGGCAAAATATTAAGTGCAAACTATATCTTCGGTGTAATTCATGAAAACCCCATTAAAATCATATTTAAGAGTTTTCAAAAAAAATTGAAACTATACACACCAACCGTGCATCTATAGATGTGCATTGTCACAAAATTTGAGATTCAAACTCGTTTTGCAAAAATTCATATGAAAATGACAAATTTCATCTGCATATGCTGAAAATTTCATCCGGAGGCCGAGTCGTGGGCGTAGGTGCCGACGCCAGCGCCAGCTCTGGCGTTGCCGGAGGCGGAGGTGGTGGTGCCGACGACAACTCCGGCTCTGGCGTCACTGTCGACGAAGGACTGGGCTTCTCTTGTCGTATCCGTCGCTTACTAAAGCTGAAGGTTCATGTTGTCATTTGTGTCTTCCATTTGATTTTTGATTTCATTCATTTTTGGTTTGGGTGCGGGCACGAGTTCTAGATCTGTCTCCTCCCCACCTTCCTCGCCTACATCCCTGGCATCATGTACGCTGTGTACGCCATCTCAAATTAGTAGCTTATTAGTTTAGCTACTACTGTTTGCTCGCCATATGTATGGTATGGATGCCGATTCCAATACCAGCTAGTACTTAGGTAGCACCTGCTCTGCTGTTCTGTGATTGTATCTATCTGTTCATATGCCGATCGAGCCGAATTGTTTATCAGTGTGTGGTCTTCTTTATTAGTATTGATTCAGACATTTCAGTACATGTTAGTGTATAGTTTGAGGTTCAGTTTTCCTTCAATGTTCAGTGTTTCAGATTTCAGTATTGTAGTTTTTCAATTTTCAGTCATGAACGACGCTGGTGCTGGTTCTTCGGGAGCCCTGTTTCGCACTCATCGGTAGGACGCTGCTGCTGGTTCTCCGAGAAACTTGGTTGCCTCGCCCTCGGTGAGATCCTCTGTCCTATGCTTGTCTTATGACCGTCCAGAGCCCAAACATTGGTCACCTGTGCGGCTGTGCTTCTATAGGGATTCATAGTTGTGGGAGATTCAGATTTTTTTTATCGTCCATTTGCAGGGGAGCAGTAGTTCCCAGTTGCTTTGTAGTTCAGGTGTTTGATAAAATGCCTACTTTAGGCCATATTAGGTTTTTATTTATTGATCAGTGGTCAATATTTTTAGGGTGTCCTTTTTGTGTATATGTTTTCTGATCAATAGCCTATATATGCTCCAAAATCTGAGACCCCAGACATGGGTATGACCACATACTCCATTCAGATTTACACAAATTGGTGGAAACCAAGTTTTGGCTGCAAGTATCACCAGATATTTGTCTCCTCTTTTTTTTCAACAAACTCATAGTCATACAAGAACTCCAAACTTTATTATTTGCATGTTTTTTTGGCTAGCAGTACATAATATGTTTCATTACTGACCGGGGACCGATTTCTCGGTTTGTTGTGCGTAGGCACGTCAACAAAAGGTTCAGCAACCAGTACCAGGCCACCATCGGCGCGGACTTCCTCACCAAGGAGGTCCAAATCAACGACCGTGTCTTCACACCTGCGCGCCTCCAATGTTGTTTCAGTGCCTGATTTTGAGTGTTCGGTTCAGTTTTAGGCGTTCTGTCATGTCATCTTAATTATATATTCATTATAAGTTGTATTTTCTCCCAATCTTTAGTATAAGTTTCCTAAAAATAGCTTCATTATATCTTCAGTATAAATTTCTCTGAATCTAATTTCAGTATTAGTAATATATGTAGAGTGTATCCTTAGATTGTTGCTTACTTTCAGTCTCTAATGGATAAAAAAAGAGTCTGATTAAGTGTTGAAAACTTCCAGATTGTAGTTTGTATCTGATATTTTCTTGTGATGGTATGTGTTTACCTAAGTAGGCTGATCCCATCTCCATTTTTTCACTTCAGGACTTGGTAAAGTGGACTTCACTGTCAGGCACCTATCTTCATCAGTCCAGACATTTCCAAGCTCATTTTCTGGATTCTCAAGTGGCCAGCCTTGCATTAGTCCATTGTCTCGTCAGGTTAGTCATTGATGGAAATATGGAATGACCCTTTTCTTTGTCGATGACTTTTGGTCTGTTTCTGCTTTCTGTTTCCATGTTTTAATGAATGAGCACTAGTCTTTGACTCTATCTTTTTGTCAGTATCCTTAGTTTGGTTTCTCACTCTGTCCAATAATTAGGCCTACAGATTTGGTGACTAGTTCCAACTGACCTCCCCCGTCATTTGTTTTCAGTGTGTGGCTTCTACTGCACCGGCTAACTCACAAACAACTAATATTTGAATTTTCAGTTTTGAATATTTTTTTATTGCTTGCATATATTTCAGTTTTTTTATTACCTGTACTCATTTTTGTCAGTATGGTAGCTTTTGCAAGTTGTAATTGTGTGATGTCTGTTTTTTTATTGTAATCTTTGTGTTCTCTCTTAAGTTAGTCTTGTAGATTTTATTGAAATGTTTCCATTAGCTTATAGTTATGAGTGGTTTAGTTTTATTAGTCGTTTTTTGTTCTGTTTCATTCATTTTCATTTTTGATGTGGCTGAGTGTATTGACCGTGCTTTCGTTTGCATACTGTGAACTATTTCAGTTTTTTTTTGTTGAATCTCAGTTCAGTTAATAACTTGAGCCATGATGTGTCCTACGCACATTGCGTCTCCATACGATAGGCTTATTGCATACTGCAGAGGCCATCACCTCTGTCTCCATTTGATTTCGTTGAAGGACCTGCTTGGATAGGGTCTTGTTTGTTCTATTATTTCAGTTTTTCAGAACATGGCTATTTTATTGATTTATTTGGGCCTTGTTCGCTTGAACTTATCAACCGTACATTTTTAGCGAAATAACAATGTTTTCTCTCTCACAACAAATCAGCATCAGCATCAGTCGTTTTTCTAGCCAGCCGAATAGGGCCTTGTTCCATTAGTTTGTTATGCCATGAGACCATGGTTCTGCTCCCTTGATTGTTAAGCAAGCAATGGAGGTACTGAAGAGAAGGAGCAGTAACATGTATTTAGGTTCATGGTGTCTAGGGTGTTGCTGTCTTCCTAAATCTACCTGTACCTTTGAGACAAATCCACATAGAATGGGGTGGTTGAGGATGGAGGGAGTGATAGAGAGAGCATAGAAAAGCAGATCAGAGTGTGGTTAATCTGTTTCAGTAAATGTTTAAGTTTTCTGTTTCAATATTTGTTTGTTTTGTCTTTGGTTAAGTTTTGTTTTTTTCTTCTTCTTTTGATCAGTTTCAGTTTTATGTTTTTTTAGTTTCAGTGTTTCAGTATTTCAATTTTTCTTAGATCCATTGAGTTCTCCGATCTCCTAGCTTCTTCCTATTTTAGTGTTTCAGATTTCCTGGAACAGTCTGAGTTATCTGTTTTGATTTTCAGTTTCTCAGTCCAGCGTAGCTCAACTCTCTGTTTTTTTTTTTTTTTTGCAGACTAGTGGTAGCAGTTTGTTCTGCTGGATTGTATTTTCTCTTTGCAGTTTACTCGGCTGGATTGCATTTTTTTAATTAATCAGTTCAGCAGCAGTGCAACAGCAGGCGAACAGCAGGAGCTCAGGCGAACAACAGCAGACGAACATTTTTTTCAACCTTTGCTGTTTTTTCTTCCTTGGCACACATGTTCCCTCTTTTTTCCTTGCTGTGGTCCCATATTCTGTTGGTCATCTTTCTTCACGTGAGATTCCTGTGTGGTTTGTTGCTGCACGTGAGGAGGTGGCTTATTTGATTAGATCTGGCTGTTGATTGTTGTAATTTCATTCATTTTTATTGTTTTATTTTTCTGTAAAATCTGGGTGTAATTATTTTTCTTTATCTACCAGATTTTGATATGGTTTCAGAAACCTATGTGTCATGTAATGATTGGATGAAAATCTGTTGATAGACTCAAATAAAATCATCCGAAAGATCTGTAGTCACTCAAAAAAAAAAAAAAAAGTTCGCACTACGTGCAATCTTTCCGAAGCTTACATCTCTTCGTTTTACCCACTCAAAAAAAAATCTCTTCGTTTTGCCTGGTTTGTGAGCCTTCTTTTGGGTAGGTTCAAAGCCAGTTAACGTTTTGCGAAGATGAGCACAATGATGTTTGTCTTGACCCAGTAGTGAAAGAGGAATTTATGATATTAATTATGGTGTTAAGTGAGCAAAGTGATAATATAGCATTGGAATTAAGAAATAGAGGAAAAAAATGGTTTACACGAAACCACGATAGAAAAGTATGTGATAAGTCGATGATATAAGAGAAAAAGACAAGTAGATTAGCTGAAAATAGTTTGTATAAATATCTATTGAGAATATATTTTTTATATATATTGCTCCATGACCAAGATTTTAGATTTCGGTATTAGAAAATTTTCAGCCACCGGAATTTCGCAAAATTTGCTCAAAATATCACAATTTTTTTTAGATACTTAAACATGAAGTAAGTTTTTTCTAAAATTTTTATATCAAAACATATTATTAACATGATTTTAAAGGGCGTACCCGGTGCAAGGGTCTGGGGAAGGGTATCAGTGACAAGCCTTACCCTCGCCTGTGCAATGTGAGGAGACCACGACTCGAACTTGGGACCTTTTGGTCACAGGCGGTAAGACTCTACCGCTTGCACCAGGCCCGCCATTCATATTATTAACATGATTTATGCCTACATATTATTGAGTAGAAGAATATACGACATAAACAATAGAAAATTACGAGTTTAGAGTTATATAACACATGTATTAGTGTAATACGGAATTTTGGAATTTTCTTTCGAACACCCCTGTTTTTTTCGAAATTCATGAAATTTTGGTGAATTTTTTAACCTTGTACCACTGTTTGTGACATGTCAGGTACTGAAGTATAAAACATACAAACTAGAGACAGGATCGTGCGAGGAACAATAGAAGGAGATAGGGGTTGAAATAATAGCAAGAGATAACAAAGGTGTTGTCTTTTCCACATCTTGGTGCGATCATATTTTTTTGAGGTCAACACCAGAGGGAGTAAGGACTTCCCACCTGAATTTTCATTCCACAGATACCGGGCTAACCGGTAGGTGGAAGGGCTTTGGCGCCAATCTGTTTACAAGGAGATCATTTAGAGGGGGGTGAGGGTTAGATTACATGCCTAACACTGAGCTCCAGAGTTCTGCTAGTGCAGCGTTCCTTGGTGGGAGGCGGCAGCTCCAGGTCCTGACCGCTTCTTGGCAAGCAGCCAATAGACGGCGTTGGTCGACGGGCAACCACGGAACACGACGTCGTGTCTGTGTTTCCAGATCCCCCAACAACATAGGAGGATGAGGGTGCTCATCGCCGACGGTACGGTGGAACATGGGGTGGCGGGGTGGACTTCTATAGTTCTGAAGTAGGAGCGATCAAGTTTGGTTGCCATCCAATACGCCTCCAGAAGGACTTGGCAAACCGGCATCCCATGATGATGTTGTCACTGGTCTCCTCCTCGTCACCACAATGTCGCAGACGGCGTCTTGTAGGATATTCTTGCGCCTTAGGTTGGTCTTGCACTGGATCATGTCCTTAGTGAGGAGCCATCCAAAGAACTTGACCCGGGGTGGGGCAAAGTTGCGCCAGACGAAGTTGAAGGAGGGGCAGTGTCGGGTACCATAAAAAGGGGGTTTCCTAAGCAAGGACTGAAAAAATCGCTTAACACCTTGTAAAAATCAAAACTAAGAGACAACCACCGGCAAACCCCCACCTTATCCGAGGCTCGGCTGGGCCGCCCGGCCCACCTCGAACAATATCCGGGCTCACCCGAAGCGGGCTCGGCCCCGAACGAAACCACGAGGCCTCGGACGAGGTACTGACTCTCCGCCTTGCTCGAGGCCCCGGACCACGAGGCATCGGACGAAGTACCGATTCTCCGACTCGCCCGAGGCCCCGCGCAAGGCCTCGGACGAGGAACCGATTCTCCGACTCGCCTGAGGCCCCGCGCAAGGCCTCGGACGAGGTACCGATTCTCCGACTCACCCGAGGCCCCACCCGTAAGGCCACGGACGAGGTACCGATTCTCTGCCTTGCTCGAGGCTGGCTCGGCAACAACCCCGCCGCCTCCGCCTTGACCGACTTCTCTGATAGGACGTCACGTCCAACTAACGCTTTCAACCACTCCCGCGATACCAGCCGAACGACGGCTCGGTACAGCGGAGTGGCCGACGAGACGTGAGTCACATCGACGCCATGCCATCCGGGACAAGATAGGGCAGAGGTTACCGGCCGCTGTGCTCAGCACTGTGCCCACGATTGACACCCATGCTACACTGTGTTGCCTAACCCTTGCTCCGAGGACAGCGTGGCGTGGAGAGTCATGTCCGGGTCCCTGTAGCCTCGGAATTGACGTACAAAGACCAACTGCTCCCTCCGAGCCTTGGCTATCCGTTTCGGGGTCTCGATAGCCTCGGGACTCATGCCCGCCGAGCCCCCCACAATGGTTCAGCCTCTGCACCGGCTGGGCCTCGGCTCTCTACATTGTCAACATACAGCGACCGGCATGTCATCCATAGTATGCGCCATGCCCTGCGTCAAGCCATCACAGGAGCTCCCACGTCGCATAGGATCGGGCGTGACCGGCGCGTCGCTCTAGGGCACCAAGGACAAGACCGCTCCGTCGACCATGCCGCCACAGTGACAAGTTGCAGGGCTCGAACATACCACCTCCGCTCACAAAATGACACATAGCGAACACATGTATCGCCCCTGTCCCCCCCCCTTCAACTATAAAAGGGGGTGATCGGGGCCGTTTCTAGAGACGAGCTCACAGACTCACGCATAGACGGAAAGAGACTCAGACAGACGAACACACTCGTTTCCTCACTGCAAGAGATCAACATCTCAAGCAACCCACGCCACTCCACGTAGAGACCTGGGACTAGCTCTATCTCTCGCCCTGCTTGTAAACCCCTACTATAAGCACCTTGGTGCAAGGAATACAAGATCGCTCTCTCAAACTGGACGCAGGGCACTTATTGCCTGAACCAGTATAAACCTTGTCTCTCTTTGCATCACCATCCAGGATTAGGGGCACGTAGTACATTTTCACTAGTCAGTTGAGGGCTCGTCGGTCCAAAACACCGATAGTTGGCGTGCCAGGTAGGGGACATACTGCGTGTCAGCTTAGTCATCCCAACAAGTTCTGGATGGCAGACCCCGTGCGACCACTGCGTCTCGATACGGTGATCTGGTTCGGGAGCCTAGAGTTCATGTCTCTAGGATGTGAGTATGATATGGTACTCCTCACACCTAGAGCCCCACCGATCGACGACGACATCACGCACCAGCAGCCTAGGCGCAGACGGCGCTTGGGCCGCCGCTCTCGTCGCGCTCGCCAGGTACGACACGAGCGGGACCACCCCGACACCGCACGAGCTTAGGGCGACGCACCACGCTCTGCCGGTATCCCATGCCCGGCTGTTGGTATGGAGTCCCTGGTTGGGGACCTGTCCAGCTTAAGCCTGGGCAAGGGAAAGACGCTGGTGGCGCGCAGCGATGCCCCGTCATCAAGCTCTGCCCCACCACCTCCTGAGGAGTCAACTCCGGCGGAGCGGAGCCTGGTGATGGCACCATCCCCATACCCCTTCGGGTTGAGCAATGCCGCCGTCGCCTATGCTTCCGCTCACGCGGAGCCCTCAGGATGCCACCAACGTTTTGCCCTCAACCTCATCGCCACCACCTCAACCCACACCCACACTGACTCCTTAGAGGAAGATGAGATGTGGGCCGGAGTGGACTTCTCCGGGCTTCGTGACCCTGAAGCCATGCGCCACTTCATGGCCGCGAGCGACTACTGCTTCGGCTACTCTGACTCCGACGATGAAGGTACTTATGATCCCACTCGTGAGTGCTTCCACATCAAGTTTGGGATGCCGAGCGCGGGCGATGAGGACAAAGGGGCAGGCAGTCGCTTCCCGCCCCTCGAGGGGGTAGGTGACCCCACACCTCCACGCATTGAGCCTCCAGCAGCGCAGAATGAGAACCCCGCCCATGAGGAACTTTGACGCCTTGACCTGGAGTAGCTCTGTGAGCTTCAGGCCAAGGTCGAACAGGACCGACTCCTTCTATAGCAGCTCCGAGACACCCTCGAGCAAGAGCAGTAGGGTCACGGTGATGGCGGAGCAGCCCGGCAGAGGGCTCGCGACGTCAACCACCGCATCAACAATGACATAGGGGGCGAGCAACCCCCTATCTTCAATCACGCTAGCCAAAACGTTGCAGCAGTGGCGATGCTACTCTAGACTATGCCCGAGCCCTCTACCATGGAGGGGCGACTGGTCCACGGCGAGCTCTGAGACCTCCTCGAGACTGCCACGGTAAAGCAGGCCAAAAGCTCCACCTCTGGACAGCGCGGGGGCACCTCAGAACTACCCGTGGCATCACCTCAGCAGGGTAGAGAGGCCTCAGTTTGTCCCGAGCCTGCTCGGGCACCGATAGCCAACAAGGCCCCCTCGGTGCACGACCGCCTCGATGACCGACGCGAGACGCAAGGCGACCACAATGTGGTCAGCAGGCGATGGTGCCACAACAATGATGGGCCCACCCGAGGCTACTACCCACACCGAGGCAGTCGCTACGATAGTGGGGAGGACCGCAGTCCTTCTCTCGGGCCACCTGGCCCTTGAGTGTTTAGCAAGTCCATCCGTGGCGCTCACTTCCTGGCCCGGTTTCGGCAACCGACCAACCTCACAAAGTACAGTAGCAAGACCAACCCCGAGCTGTGGCTGGCCGATTACCGCCTGGCTTGTTAGCTAGGCAGCACGGACAATGACCTGCTCATCATCCGCAACCTCCCCTTGTTCCTGTTAGACTCAGTGTGAGCCTGGCTCGAACACTTCCCCCCCTTCTAGCCCTCGACCACAAGGTTAAGTTACACGATGAGCCAAAACTTACGTCCTCAGCAATGGCGAGTTGTACAGGCGAAGTCCATCTGGCATCCTCCAGCGATGCATCACCACCGAGGCAGGCCAAACCCTACTTTGGGACTTGCACGTAGGAGCCTACGGGCACCATGCAGCGCCTCGGACGCTCGTCGGAGATGCCTTCCGCCAGGGGTTCTACTGGCCAACGGCGGTTGCTGACGCCACCAAGCTGGTACGCTCCTGCAAGGGATGCTAGTACTATGCGTGACAGACACACCTCCCGGCCCAAGCCCTCCAAACCATCCCCATTACATGGCCATTTGCCGTATGGGGACTCGACATGGTTGGGCCTCTACAGAAGGCCCTCGGGGGCTATACCCATGTGCTGGTAGCGATCGATAAGTTCTCCAAGTGGATCGAGGCTCATCCGATCAATCGAATCAAATCTGAGCAAGCGGTGTTGTTCTTCACTGATATCATCCACATGTTCGGGGTTCCAAACACCATCATCACTAACAATAGGACACAATTCACCGGCCACAAGTTCCTAATGTTCTGCGATGACCACCACATCCGTGTGGCCTGGTTGGTCGTAGGACACCCTAGGACAAATGGCCAAGTAGAACGTGCCAACGATATGATCCTACAAGGCCTCAAGCCAAGAATATACAACCAGTTGAAGAAATTTGGCAAGAAATGGCTTGCCGAACTCCCGTCGATTATCTGGAGCCTGAGGAACACTCCGAGCCGAGCCACGGGGTTCACACATTCTTCCTGGTTTATGGAGCTGAGGCCATCCTCCCCACTAACTTAGAGTATGGTTCCCCAAGGCTATAGGCCTACAACGAGCAAAGCAACCGCACTGCCTGCGAGGACGCCCTCGACCAACTAGAGGAAGCCTGAGATGTTGCGCTGCTACACTCAGCCAAGTACCAGCAAGCCCTACAATGCTATCAAGCCCGACGTATTCGAAGCCGAGACCTGAAGGTGGGTGACCTGGTGCTGAGACTGAGGCAAAGCAATAAGGGCCGCCACAAGCTGACCCCCCATGGGAAGGACCGTACATCATCGCCCAAGTGCTAAAGCCCAGGACCTACAAGCTAGCCAACAAGAAGGGCAAAATCCTCACCAACGCTTGGAACATAGAACAGCTACGTCGCTTCTACCCTTAAATTTCCAAGCATTATATACATTGTTTCTCGAAATACAATAAAGAAGCGTTCTTTAGTTATTCTAATTTTTCAAGAAACCCCCTGAGCCCATCGATGGGGGATTAGCGTTACGATAACGCAACAAGGGAGACTCAGCTCTGCCTCTGTAGAGGTGCCCACCATGGGGCTCGAACAAGACTCGGCTCTGCCTCTATAGAACTGAGCCTCCCTCGAGGGCTAGAAGGGAGGGACCCCCCTAAGTCCTAGGCACCATTTTTTAGTCGTTTTTTGAAAAAAAATTCTATGCCAAACTCTCTAGCGTACTCTGACAAATCGATTGTAAAAAAACCTAAGGACCGAAAGTCTGTCCCAGGGCCAAAAGGCCGGCCGAGCCGTGAGACGGCCTACGCCTCCGGGCTATGGCAGCTCCCTCACCACCTTTTGCCCGAGGGGTAGCTTAGGCTCCGAGGAAGTTTTTTGCAAGTGATATATTCAGAGACGAGACAGAGGGCAGAGGCTCGGAAATACAATAAAAACAATTAAAAAGCGTATATGCATAAGTACTTTAAAAAGGTCTCGATGGCCACAAGCGTTATGGTACAATAATGTAAATCCTAATCTATTTACATGGCCCCTTTGGCCTAGGTTAGAACTCAGGGACGCCAGCGTCGGCGGTCGGCGTAGGAGGAACCACCTCCTCTTCGAACAGCTTGGCCTGTGCCGTGCCAGGGGCCTCAGCCACCTCCATCAGCTTCATGGCCTCCTCCTCGGCCTCCTTGTCATCCTCAGCCATGACGTAACCATCGCTGATGGCCTCAAGGTCGATGTCAGCATAGTATGAGGAGACAACGGCCAGGGCGCGCTTGACGCCCGTATGTAGCGCCCCCCAGAGCTGCTCGTGGACTCGGCCGCTCAACGCGATCAAGTGGCTCCTGAGGGAGCTGCCCAACTCGACCCCCCGTCCTCCAGGGCCTCGCAGGTGGTACGGGCGGCGCTTTGCAGCGCGTTGTGCTCCCAGATCTCGGCCTCGAGCACCACCTACACTTTAACGGAGACCTCAACTGCTCGGGAGACCTCCTTCTCCAACCCTGCACCAAGACAAGCGAGATGGGGTTAAGCACAAAAGGAAATAAGCCGAACAGGGGCAAAGGCCTATGGGACTCACCCTTGGCTTTCTCCTTCTAGCTTTAGACCTTGACCCAAGAGGCCTCGGCCACCCTGGAAGCCTCCTCCAGCTCTATGTCACATCGGGGAGTTAGGGGTCGAACCCAAGAAAAACATATAAAACAAGGGGCACGGCTTAACAGGACTCACCCTCGGCCTTTTCCTTCTAGGCTAAAGCCTTGACCCAGGAGGCCTCGGCCACCTTGAGGGCCTCCACCAGGGCACCTTTGGTTAGCAGGTGCACGCCCTGCTCCACCCCTAGCTGCCCAGCGATAGCCTTGGCAGAGGCCTCCACTTGTTCGGCCTAGGACCTGAAGGTGTCCCGCTCGCCAGCCACACGGGTCAACTCCTCCTCTAGCTCCTTGATCTGCGCCGCCAAAGGGGTGGCCTGCTCCCGAGCCGTGGCCACCTCGGCCTTCATATTAGCACAGCAAAGGCGGAGGTCCTCCACCTCCGTGCTCCGCACCGACAGAAGCTCATTGGCATTGGCGAGCAAGTCCTTCTGCTGCCGGAGCTGGTCCCAGATGTCCCTCTCCCACCGGAGGAACAACGACTTCCCAAGGGACCAGGCCTCAAGCTCTTAGATAGGCAGAATAGACGTCAAGCACTGCGAGAAAACTCGGGAAAAGACGACACAGCACGAGAAAGGAAGGCGCGTACCTGGGCAACACTGGGCAGGTCGTCGGCCACGATGGACAGCGCTGTCCTCAGTGACTGCTCTGCCAGACAGCAGAATTGCTCGAAGGAGTCCTAATGCTCCCCTCGGCCGCGTCCTCGAGGGCAAATAGAGGCTCCCCCTCAGGGTCGTCCCGGCTCCGCCACAAGACACGTGGGCTATCCCACCCGTGGGGCTCGAGTTGTACCCGGACGAGGGCCGAGCTCCCCTCGCCAGAGGTCGAAGCTAGCTGCTCCACAGTGCTGGCCGCCTCGGCGTCCGCCACCTCCTTCCCCCGGGAAGTATTGTCGGAGGAGATCGAATGGACCTCCACCTCCCGGGCGCCCCCTATGACGACGACGGGTCTTGGACCAGGGGTGGTACTAAAGCTTGCCCCGCCTCCGTCTTCGCTTCCTGGGCTGTCGGCTCCATCGTGCCCACGCCAGCCTCCGCCACCTCGACCTCGGTGGTCCCAGGTGGTCCAGCCTCCGCCACCTTGGCCTCGGCGGTCCTGGATGCCCTGGCCTCTGTCGCCTCCGCCTCGGAGGTCCTAGGGGCCTCGGCCTCACCCTTGGTGGCCTCGGTGACTGAGGGCGCCTTGGCTTCATCTAATTTGCGGGCCTTGGCCTCGTGGGATGTAGGCGCCTCCTCCACCGCTCGCTTCATGGCCGCCTCGGTAACGTCTCCTTGGGTGACCGGCTCCTTCGGGTCGGCCCTCACCGACGCCGCGCTACGCTGTATGGTGGCTTGCGCCTCCACCACCTATTGGGTGGTGGAGCTGGTGCTCACCTTGAGCGCCTTACATGGCGCCAGGGCGAGCGCTTCTGCCTGACGCTTCCGGCTGAAGGCAAAGCACTCACAAGGTCAGCATATGACCAAGGGATGAGAGGGAGATGCTGCAAACTCCACTGATAAAACAATTACCTTGAATGGGGACACAACCGCTTCCACACTGCGTCCCTCGTCCTCTGCAACGGCGGTGGCAGCGGCGGTGGCATGGCCTCCATGTCCGCCGATGCCGGCTGGCCCTCGCTGGACTCTAGCACCCCCTCGACCCTCTATGGAGGTGGTTGCGTCACCCCCGCTGTCACCCGCTCCACCTCCGCCGTCGAGCCCACTGGGCTGACGGCGCGCTTCCCTAACACCTGTGCCTTGGGCATGTCGGCCTCGGCCCTAGGGTAGGCAATCGCCGTCCCTGAGGCATCCTCTCCTCCTCCTCCTGGAAACGTCGGACTGCTCGCCGACACCCTAGGTGCCGTCCCCCTAATGTTAGGGAGATGGTCCAGGGTACCCTGCCCTACCTTGCTCTCGTCATCATCACTCGAGGAATCTGACAACAATGGTGACGGAGACGGCTCCACCGGGAGACCATCGTGCCTCTACTGCCGGTGATGTTTCTCTAGCTCGTCGCGCTCAAGGTTCTTCCTCTTATGCCTTGCCTCCTTAGCGTCCTTCTGCTCCTTGTACGCCTTGGCATATGCCCTATTCACCGCCCATCGCTCTACGTCCTCGGGAACAGGTGGCGGGGAGGCTCGCACATCCCTCATCCCCTGCAGGAACAGCGAACGCCAATAAGGGAACAGGAAAATGCAAGGAGCAAGGAGGCCTCGGGGGCCGCAGTGGCGCGTGACTTACCAGAGAGAGGTACCCCCGCGACGGACGCATTGGGAATGGGGACAGACCACTGCTCCTCAACCGCCCCTCCACCGTCTCTCTCACCCGACGTAGAATCTCCTCATCGGAGAGGGCGACAGCGGACATCCAGACGCCATTGATCAGCTCGTCCGATGTCATCTCGAACAGGCACTACCACTGAGCCATCAGCGGCAGCACCCTCTGGCGGTGGAAGGCCGCCATGACCACAGCCATCATAAGGCCACGACTGCGTAGCCTCTCCAGCGCCTCTAGGAGCGGCTGCAGCTTAGGCTGATCAACCACCGGGACACCGTACCTCCACCTCTCTAGCTGGCTCTCCACAATCCACCTGGTATAGGGGGAAGCCTGTCGTCATCGTTGCGGAGGTAGAACCAGTTATTGTACCACCGGTGGTTAGATGACGCGAGCTGGGCCGGGATGTAGAGGGGCTACCGGTCTTGGCGCACTTGGAGAGTGTAGCCACCGGCCCTCATCGCCTTCCGCGTGCCCGTCGTGCCCGCCGGCTTGGTGGTGAGCCCCACCTAGAAGAGGTGGAGCCACAGCTCCCAGTGGGGGGCAATGCCCAGGTACCCCTCACAGACGGCGATGAAGATGGCCGCCTGCGCGATGGAGTTGGGGTTGAAGTTGTGGAGCTCCACGCCATAGTAATACGGGAGCGCCCGCATGAACCGGTCCACTGGTAGGCCAAGACCATGCTCGTGGAAGGCCACAAAGCTCATGATGTAGCCGTCGCGTGGCCTCGGCCCCGGCTCGCCCCCCGAAGCAATCCACTCCGATCTGGTGGGGTCAGTAACCGGGCGGAGGAGGCCATCGTCGATGAGTGACTGCAGCGTCGCCACAGACATGTCAGACAAACCCTAAGGATCTGCCTAGAGGACAACAGCGCCGCCGACTATGGGTGCGGTGGAGAATGCGGCTATGGTGGTAAGGCGTGCTCTCGCTATCCCTCTCTCTCCCTCTCGCCTTTCCTCCCCCTTCTCCCTTCTTCTCTCCGGCGCTCTCTTCCTCTATTCTAGCACAGTTAGCAACCGCTCGAGGGCAAAAAAAGGCGAACGCAGGCAGGCAGGGTAAGGAGGGGAGGGGCGAGGCTCGTCACGTATTTATGAGGGAAGGGGGCGAAATGGATGGGCGACGAAACCAGGGAAATTTCCCTTAGATCTAGCACAGTTAATCCGGATCCGACTAAACCACCCACGCATCCACCTTTTCCTTATTAACCGCGCACGCACAGTAACATCCCATCTGTAGACATCACGTCGCATCCGACCATAGCAATGGTAGGCACTGTTCCGTCTCCTCGAGGAACCGCCTTAAAAGGCGCAACCACCGTTATCAGCCGGTGGGAAAGGAATATCCCCCACCCGATTCCTTCCAGACTAAGGAACTGGGCACCGAGCCCGTTACGGTCCAGGGGTTCGAAGGCTAGGCCCCCGAGGGTCTCGACAACCGCCTCAGGACAAACAGAGTCAGGGATGACTATGGGCGAGCCCGTACATGGTCGAGGCCCAAGCAAGCAATTGCTTAGGATGCCCTAAGTCGTGTCTAAGACTAGCAGGGAGGTCTCTGAATGGGATCCCACGGCGGGGAGGCACCGAGCCCCCGGGGCCAATCGAACGGCCCTAGGACCCACTAGAGAAGTCCTCTAGTACTTTTGGAGTGCGTTTCTGGACCACCAGCCGACCCCTATCGAATGGGGCATGGGCGTCCACTTGGACTTACCCGATAATAGCTCACCGGAGGTGTCACTGCTCGCGCCCACCGAGGGTAGCCTGTCATACTCCACCCCTCCTTCCGAACGAAAAGGATGCGCGAGGGCCGCATAAAAAAGACAGGGAAACTCCTAATCACCCTCTTGCTCCACGTAGAGGCTCGGGGGCACTTCCTGCAACCAAGCCGAGACCCAGCGACCCAAACTCGCACTCGGGGGCTCGGCAAAATAACCCCTCCTTCCAAATGAAAAGGATGCGCGAGGGCCGCACAAAAAAGACAGGGAAACTCCTGATCGCCCTCTTGCTCCGCGTAGAGGCTCGGGGGCACTTACTGCAACCAAGCCGAGACCTAGCGACCCAAACTCGCACTCAGGGGCTTGGCAAACAACCCCTCCTTCCAAACGAAAAGGATGCGCGAGGGCCGCACAAAAAAGACAGGGAAACTCCTGATCGCCCTCTCGCTCCGAGCGGAGGCTCGGGGGCACTTCCTGCAACCAAGCCAAGACCCAGTGACCCAAACTCGCACTTAGGGGCTCGACAAACAACCCCTCCTTCCGAACAAAAAGGATGCGCGAGGGCCGCACAAAAAAGATAGGGAAACTTCTGATCGCCCTCTCGCTCCGAGCAGAGGCTTGGGGGCACTTCCCGCAACCAAGCCGAGACCCAGCGACCCAAACTCGCACTCGGGGGCTCGGCAAACAACCCATCCTTCCAAACGAAAAGGATGCGCGAGGGCCGCACAAAAAAGACAGGGAAACTTCTGATCGCCCTCTTGCTCCGCGCAAAGGCTCGGGGGCTCTTCCTGCAAACAAGCCAAGGCCCAGCAACCCGAACTAGCGCTCGGGGGCTCAGCAAATGTGATAAAGGGCACTGAGCCTGTTATGGTCCAGGGGTTCGAAGGTTGGGCCCCGAGGGTCTCGACAGTCGCCTTAGGACAAACAGAGTCAGGGATGATTATGGGTGAGCCCATACATGGCCGAGGCCCAAGCAAGCAATTGCTTGGGATGCCCTAAGTCGGGTCTGAGACCGGCAGGGAGGTCTCTGAATGGGATCCCACCGTAGGGAGGCACCGAGCCCCTGGGGCCAATCAAACAGCTCTAGGACCCACTAGAGAAGCCCTCTGGTACTTTTGGTGTACGTCTCTGGACCACCAGCCGACCCCTATCGAATGGGGCACGGGCCTCCACTTGGACTTACCCGATAACAGCTCATCGGAGGTGTCACTGCTCGCGCCCACCGAGGGTAGCCTGGCATACTCCACCCCTCCTTCCGAACAAAAAGGATGCGTGAGGGCCACACAAAAAAGATAGGGAAACTCCTAATCGCCCTCTTGCTCCGCGCAGAGGCTCGGGGGCTCTTTCTGCAACCAAGCCGAGACCCAGCGACCCAAACTCGCACTCATGGGTTCGGCAAATGCGATAAAACCCCTCACTCAACACGAGAAAAGCTCCTGGAGGAATAAATCCACTCCTCCAGGGCCTCGGGGGCTACACCCGGCGGGTGCGCTTGCGCGCACCCACCGAGGCCTCGAGTACGAAATACCATCCCGCCAGAAGATGCCGCGAGCCAAGTCTCATCAAAACCTCAGGAAGAGCGCTCACACTCTTCTCGAGGCTCGGGGGCTACTGTCGGGTACCATAAAAAGGGGGTCCCCTAAGCATGGACCGAAAAAATCGCTTAAGACCTTGTAAAAATCAAAACTAAGAGACAACCACCGGCAAACCCCCACCTTATCCGAGGCTTGGCTGGGCCACCCGGCCCACCTCGAACAATATCTGGGCTCACCCGAAGTGGGCTCGGCCCCGAACGAAACCACGAGGCCTCGGACGAGGTGCTGACTCTCCGCCTCGCTCGAGGCCCCGGACCACGAGGTCTCGGACAAAGTACCAATTCTCTGACTTGCCCGAGGCCCCACGTAAGGCCTCGAATGAGGAACCGATTCTCTGACTCACCCGAGGCCCTGCGCAAGGCCTCGGACGAGGTAACGATTCTCCGACTCGCCCGAGGCCCCGCCCATAAGGCCTCGGACGAGGTACCGATTCTCCGCCTCGCTCGAGGCCGGCTCAGCAACAACCCTGCCGCCTCCGCCTTAACCGACTTCTCTGACAGGACGTCATGTCCAACTAACGCTTTCAACCACTCCCGTGATACCAGCCAAACGACGGCTCGGTACAGCGGAGTGGCCAACGAGACATGAGTCACATCGATGCCATGCCGTCCGGGACAGGACGGGGCAGGGGTTACCGGCCGCTGTGCTCGGCACTATGCCCACGACTGACACCCGTGCTGTACTGTGTTGCTTAACCCCTGCTCCGAGGATAGCACGGCGTGGAGAGTCATGTCCGGGTCCCTGTAGCCTCGGAATCGACGTACAAAGACCAACTGCTCCCTCCGAGCCTCGGCTATCCGCTTTGGGGTCTCGGTAGCCTCGGAACTCATGCCCGCCGAGCCCAGCCTCTACACCGACTGGGCCTCGGCTCTCTACATTGTCAACATACAGCGATCGGCACGTCGTCCACAGTATGCGCCATGCCCTGCGTCAAGCCATCAGAGGAGCTCCCACGTCGCATAGGATCGGGCGTGACCGGCGCGTCGCTCCAGGGCACCGAGGACAAGACCGCTTCGTCGACCATGCCGCCACAGTGACAAGCTGCATGGCTCGGACATACCGTCTCCGCTCACAAAACGTCACGTAGAGAACACATATATCGCCCTTGTCCCCCCTTCAACTATAAAAGAGAGTGACCGGGGCCGTTTCTAGAGACGAGCTCACGGACTCACGCACAGATAGAAAGAGACTCAGACAGACGAACACACTCGTTTCCTCACTACAAGAGATCAACATCTCAAGCAATCCACGCCACTCCACGTAGAGACCTGGGACTAGCTCCCTCTCTCGTCCTGCTTGTAACCCCCTACTACAAGCACCTCGGTGCAAGGAATACAAGATCGCTCTCTCAGACTGGACGTAGGACACTTATTGCCTGAACCAGTATAAACCTTGTCTCTCTTTGCATCACCATCCGGGATTAGGGGCACGTAGTACATTTTCACTAGTCGGTTGAGGGTTCGCCGGTCCAAAACACCGACAGGCAGGTTTGGTCACCGCGCATCTGTTGAGTTGTGATACAAATTTAGTTACGTACAAGATAAATGCTAATTTCTACCGGAGCAAAATGAGGCCCGTCGCCGGAAGGCTTGGGCCGAAGCGAAGCGGAGGTTGAAATTAGCCCATCATGTTTTGCCGCCGCAACCAGGGACTCGGGGGGGGGGGGGGGGGGGCGAAGTCTTGGGATAAGAAAAATGGTAAATCTCTGACATTTGTAACCTCACCTGATATAGTGAAGATTTGCTGGCTGGTGCCCGTCGTTTTTTCCCTTTCACCTTATGAGGGTTTTCCACGTTAAAATCTCGTGTCCCCTGTGCTTGATCTACTTTTCTTCGTCGGTTATATTGCCCATCGTTTATAACAGCATCGAGGCTCTGTAGATGAGGCCAGACGAGAGGCGGTGATCGGGGCCTTCCAAGCAGCAGTGCCGCACGTCGGAGTTGTTCGTAAGGTTGACGTCGAGATAGCTCCTCTAGCTCAGCGGCGGCCTGTGTAGAGAGACGGCGCTGGACCACGTTCCTGATCCCAGCCTGCACGACGTCGCGGACTGATGTCGCGCTCCCGGCCATATGGCTATGCAGCGCCGGCATGTGGTCCGCGAGGGGGGCGTCCAGAAGCCATGCATGTGTCTCTTCAGAAGTCGATGGAGCTGCCGTCACCGATCGAAACCGTCGTCATTCTCTGGTACGCCGGCAGCAGCTGGCGGAGCGCAGTCTAGTGAGCCCCACTGAGACTGCCGTTCAGGTCCAAGAGCGCGGTTTGGGACGCAGCCCAGCGCGCCCAGGTATAACTGTCCGGGTGGTGGAGGCGGTGCAGGAGCTTGAGGAGTAGGGCTGCATTCTGGGTCTCCAGGCGTTTGACGCCGAGGCCCCTGTCCTTCCGTAGCTCGCAAACCTTTTCCCAGGCGACGAGGCACCGGGCACCGGTAGCACGGTCAGACCCAGACCACAGAAAGGCTCTGCGTTTGGCGTCAATGGCCGCGCAGACCCCGGGGGGAAGGAGCATGGCGCCCACGGCGTAGGTCGGCAGGCTGCTGAGGACGGAGTTGATGAGGACGACGCGGCCGGCTGGGCTCAGGAGGGATGCTTTCCAGCCGGCGAGGTACCGGTCCACCTTGGCTATGAGCGGCGCAAAGGCCGACAGTTGCAGCTTGGTGTTGGATAATGGCAGCTCGAGGTAGGTCTGCGGGAATGTCCCTTGTCGGCAGTGGAGCGCAGTCACCAGGTTTTGGAGTTGGTGCGATCATTTTAGATGTGGCAGTGCACCGGAAACAGAGGCTTGCGTCGAGGGTCTACGCCTGGCCACGCAATGGTGTCACTCTCTGATCATCATCAAATTGGATTGTTCACGTATCGTCGACACTATGAGAACTTCAGCAGCGAATAAATCGGAGACTAGATTTGTGATAGCTGAAGCAAGGGAACTTGCCCTGCTCCTAAGCGAGTGAAAATACTTCATGTAAAGAGAGGTTGTAATTAAGTGGCAAATGCTTCAGCTGCTTTAGCTAGACGAAACAAACACTGCAGTTTGGTTGGGACAAGCACCTGTGTGTATCTAGGATCTCATAATAGCGATATTGTGCTAGCAACCATATCTAGTTAGTACAACTCTCTCTTTACTCGAAAAAAACATACAAACTGCAAAAGTAGAGCACCTGCTATTTCTTGTTCAAAAGGAGTAGCCCAAAAGGACACCAACTTTTGTTTTCGTGGTACAGTGACCTCTGGTAGGACCATCCTGATATATTCATCTCTGTACGTACGTCTAATATTGAAATCTGGGGCGGTGTTTTGTTGGGCAAACTTTGTACAGTGAAGATTCTCTACTGTAGCATTTTGTTTGTATTTATGAATTATTGTCTAAACATTGACTAATTAGGCTCAAAAGATTTGTCTCGCAAAGTTAAAGCAAACTGTGTAATTAGTTTTTGATTCCATCTATATTTAGTACTCCATGCATGTACCGCAAGTTTAATGTGACGGAGAATCTTCTTTTTACATAGTGCACTTTTCAGAAGTTTGGAGAAACTAAACAAGGACGAGGTATGCTGAAAGTAAAATTGATGAATTCCAGTACACCCTACCTGTGTGTATCTAGGATCTCATAATAGCGATATTGTACTAGCAATCATATCTAGTTAATACAATACAACTTTCTCTTTTCTCGAAAAAAACATACAAACCGCAAAACTAGAGCACCTGCTATTTCTTGTTCAAAAGGAGTAGCCCAAATGGACACCAACTTTTGTTTTCTTGGTACAGTGACCTCTGATAGGGCCATCTCGATATATTCATCTCTGTACGTACGCCAAATATTGAAATTTGGGTATGAACTCTGAAAGTAAAATTGACGAATTCAGTACACACTAATAAGCAATCACAATCAATATAGCCCACGCCTTGATATTACAAGCTACAAATAATGCAACGCCATCAATCTTGTCAACTCTGCACAGTGAAGCTCTGGAGTAAACAAGCCAATCTTGTCACATAGGACAGCTTGTTAATCAAATGCCAAAGCAAGCCATGATTGTCCACGCCAAGCGTCATCAAGCTTTGTTTTTGCAGGAAACGAGATATGCAAGGCTGCAGTAACAATTAATCAGCATATTCGCTGGTTGATTTCTGAGTTGATAAATTCGGCTGATGCTGATTTGTTGTAAGAGAAAAGTATTATTAGTTCCTGATAAGTCCTGGCTGAAAAAAAGCAAACAGACTGAACTGCTACATGGCTTTCGTTCCCTTAGTGGCCCCATTCGCTGGTCTTAAACTTGACTGAAATTAACTGAAAAATACTGTTTTAACTGAATTATTGTAAGAGAAAAACATTGTTCTAACTAAAAAACAAGTCAAACAAACCGAATACGGGATAAGACGAACGGACCGGTGTTTGTCGGCTGACCGCATCATTGTTGGCAAGTGCAACACGCCCCTTTCGTCTTTTCGATCATTCCGTCTCAATCAAAAAATAAAATCCGCTGCCTGTCCCATCTGCTGGCTGCTTTGTGTCCACATGCAGTATACAACAACAATACGGTCATTTTCTACGTATCTCATTTCCCTCGTGACATTTATCATATTTATAAGATTGGGGTGAAACGTTACGTGCCATGCCATTATGTGGCAGAACCTCTTAAGTTATAAGACCACATGCATCTGTCACTGTCCAACGACCTTTGACATTTATGCATATGTTTCCATTAACTTAAAAGGACTGTCGGGTGTCCTCGGGGAACCCCGAATCATCCACGATTTCCGAGCAGGACCACATTACAAAGTCATTATAGTATTACAACATTTATTCAAATATCAGCACCAGAGTAAAAACAGCGGAAGTCTTACAATAACATAATTTACAAAACAGTAGTTTCAAACCTCGCAACTAGGTTCAATGTTTATTACAAAACGAAATAGTGGAGTGGCATTATAATATAATACAAAATACACAATAAAACTGCCCTGCCCAAGGGTCACACATTTACTTCTCATCGTTATCACAAGGTACAACTGTCATGCAGCACGATCCAAAACAGATCTGCTCATAAGGCTCACCTGCAACAAGGGTCAACGAACCCTGAGTACAAAAGTACTCAACAAGACTTAACCGAAATAAAACTGATAGAACTCAGGAATGCCGGCTCATGGGATTCAAGGTATGGCTTTAACAATAATCAAGTTCTTTTGCGTAAAAGCTCTTTAACAAAATTCTTTATAAAGAAAACTTCATAAAATCATATACAAAGCTGACACGATCCATATTGAGATCATGAAACTTCATATCCAATACCTTCACAAGCCTTATTCGAGTTCCAGTTATTAGTACTACGATGATGAACAGAGAAGTGAGTCTCCATAACCGAGGAGCAACGACGATTCGAACCGATTAAGCCCAGCTGGGGATTCCAGACCACACGACATATGCAGGTCCCTGACCTACATATACCAACCTACCCTCGGATCCTCTAAAACAAGAACGGGTCCGCGCCACCCGAGAATATAGTACTCCACCAATCCAGCCCATTGCCATGTGGGTACACGCTATTTCCGCCATCTCTCTACTCCCAGTGCGCGAGTAGCCATTCTCGTAATAGAATCGCCAAGTTCAGGCTTACCAGAGTATGTGGTTAGTACTACAAAGTCTCACCGCACACAGTTCAACAACGGACGTGCCTTAATCGACACAAGCGGAAAGAACCTGCTCACAAGACCTCCATGTCTTGTGGCTCACACACACCGAGTCCGCCCGGTCTAGATTTATTACTCCACATTCCCATATCACATGATAACATAAGTTAATCAAATCCCGTTTAAAGTTTGCAGGTGACAGGTAATCACCTGACTTTCATCGTTCTATGCATAGCTAAGCATAACTAGGTATATACGAATTTAAAACTGGTAATATGGTAATTATGGAATAACAAGGTGGTTAATGCACCAATTAGGCTCTTACTTAACTCCTAATCACTTAATGCAGTAACGGAAAGCAAAAGCAAAATTAATTTATAAAACACAAGGTAGGGTTGTATGCATCTAGGGCTTGCCTTCGTTGACGAAAAAGTCCGGTTCCTGTGACGTTTCACAAGTATTCGATCCGACCTCAACATACGGATTAACCTCCTCAACAACTTGATTAACTACCACGTTTTCACCTTCATTCACTACACGTAATAACAATGCCATGTTTAACATGATGCGGAATACGAAACATGATGCTCGATGATGGATGCAAAATTAATAATTTAAATACAACTTTCCTTCGCGGTACAGTGGCAAGTCAAACTAATCAAACCTTTTTCGCAACACCCAAATCAATTGCCAAGGATCATTATCAACTAATCACCCAAGGACATCACTCAATCAAAAATTCAAACAAAACCTAATTCATTAAAGGTTATAATTTGCTTTTATGAATTAATTATTTAATTCAAAATTATGAAATAAATCAACTTATTCTAATTGAGCTCAAAATTTTAGTAAATGTTCATTACATGATAACTAAGTGGCAAAACAAATTTCATAATTTTTTGATAAATAAATAAGCCTAGAAAAATCATGGAGATCCATTTATTAATAAATTGAGCAATTTTTATCACATTCAAAATTACCGAAAAACATTATTTCATATTTTTCTTAAATAATATACATCACAGACAAGTCACATAAAAGTTTTCATAATTTTTGGAGCTCTAAATAAATCTACACAAAAATAACAAATTACATTACTATTCATTCAAATCTAAAAATAGAAAAATCCATTTGAACGCTGAGTCACTGACAACCCGACCCCACCTGTCATCCCTAACCTCGCGCGGTTGACCATGACGGCGACAGTGCTGACTGACGTAAACTCGTCGACGGTGAGTCCAACGGTGACGACCAAAGTACCAAAATGATCACCAAGACTAGGCGTATCGATTGACGTCCCTATTAGCACTGATTACGGCCCTATACTAGCTCGTCGTCGACCATGGCGGATGCGGTGGCACGGTAGCGCTACGCCGGCGATGTGAGACCGGTAAAGCTGAAACAGAAGGCCTAGGAAGCATCAGCAGCTCACCCCAAACACGACTGAGTAGAGCACAAGGCCGAAGGAGCAACAGAGAGGTGGGTCGACGTTCCAAGCAAACACGGCGGAGCAGATCGTCGTCGGTGGCGATGTTCCGGGAGCTATGGTGGTCAAAATGAGAAATCAATGGGTCATGAAGGACTATAGCATCGTGGCGAAGCTGAAACAAGACTCAACAGGGGCAGAGGATCACCGTAACACGCTAGCCACGGCGAAGCGCTCGCGATGGGGACGCTGCCGGCCGCGAGAAAGAAGAGCGCGCACCGCGAGTTCCCGATGAAGACAAGCCAAATTGGTGGGTCGGCTGGATGCGCAAGGAGTAAGCAAAGCTAGGACACGCTTTGCTGCGATGGCGCGGGCGCTAGTTCGACGGCAAAAGCTCAATGGAGTTATGGCAACGGCGCCGGGAAAACAGAGGAAGGGAAACGACGAAGAACGACGACAGCTTAGGCCTTAAGGAGCGACCAGAAGCACAAGGAAGCCATGCAGGAGCCTTTCCCACGCCAGCGTGAAGCCGAGGACGTCCACGCGCGCGTCTGGAAGCGAACCGAAGGTCGCCGGCGGTGTAGCTACGGCGGTGAACACTGTTCACAGTATTTACAAGTTTGCCATTCGCCAAAATTCATAAATTACTCTCAAATTTTCATAACAACTCAAAAATCTCCAAAAATAAAAGTTGTGCAAAATCAAAAGTTCTACAACTTTACTTTTATAACCAACTCCTAATTCGGTCTAGATTTTGAAATGAACTTTTGAATTCAAATGGGGAAATTTAACGAATTATGCCTTTTTGAATTACTCCAAATTTTACTAAACAACTTGAAAAACTCCAAAAACAAACTTTGCTTAACTAGTCAAGCTCTACACTTTTGCTTTTGGACTCAACCCCAAAATATGCTTAGATTTTGAAATGGATTTTCAGGGTAGGATTTAAATACTGAAAATCGGGGTTTTCACGAAAAATTCAAAATCAAACAAACTTTGAACTTGAGTCAAACAATACAATTCAACACATACCACATGAATATAAACTTGTTTTAGTGTATGCATCTCAAAGTTTGCAATATGAACAATTGCCTTGTAATGCATATGATGACATGTCATGTTTTTAATATTTAAACACCCGGGGTGTTACAATCCTTCCCCCTAAAAGAAATCTCGCCCCGAGATTCAAAGCCATAGGGTAAGTAATGGAAAAGGAAATGTGTCGCGAGAACACATACAAAATTTGTCCATAAAACAGCTGAGGTCTCTTTACAAAACACAACTTGTACTACCGAGCTCAACTAACTTTACTCTATTCTATATTGACGCTAGAAATTCTAAAAACTTTTGTAACAAGTAATCTTCTTATTCCTAAGTAGCTTCCTCTTCTGAATGTTGATTCCATTGTATTTTATAGAACTTGATGGTCCGTCTTTGAGTAACACGATCTTTCTGATCTAACACTCGGATAGGATATTCGGAATAAGTTAAATCCGGTTCTAGTTTCACTCCTTCAACTTCAACATTCTGTTCAGGCACTCGGAGACACTTCTTCAATTGAGAAATATGGAACACATCATGTACAACTGCGAGATGTTCAGGTAATTTCAAGCGATATGCCACTTTTTCATACCTTTCCAAAATTTGATATGGTCCAATATATCGAGGTGCCAACTTTCCTTTAACACCAAAACGGGTAACTCCTTTCATTGGTGATACTTTCAGATATACAAAGTCTCCTTGTTAAATACCAATGGTCTCCATCTTCTATTCGCATAACTCTTTTGGTGGAATTGAGCTATCTTCAAATTACTTTGTATTTGCCTAACCTTGTCTTCTATTTCTTTCACAAGGTCAACTCCAAAGAATCTTCTTTCTCTAGGCTCAGACCAACTCAATGATGTTCTACATCTACGACCATAGAGTGCTTCAAATGGAGCCATTCTAATGCTTTCCTGATAACTATTGTTGTATGAGAACTCGACGAAAGGTAAGCATTCATCCCACTTATTGGAATAGTTAAGGACACAACACCTTAACATATCTTCAAGTACTTGATTGACTCTTTCAGTCTATCCATCAGTCTACAGATGGTAAGCTGTACTATACAGAAGTTTGGTACCCAATAAAGAATGCAATTGTTTCCAAAAGTTGGAGACAAATTGTGTACCCCTATCTGACACAATAGTCTTGGGTACTCCATGGAGACTCACAATTCGCTCTAAATACATCTTGGCATACCATATAGTGAGATATGTATTCTGGACTGGAAGAAAATGTGCTGATTTGGTTAGTCGATCTACAATAACCCATACTGAGTCAAATCCCTTTGATGTATTGGGTAGACCAACAATAAAGTCTATACTTATGTCCTCCCACTTCCAAGATGGAATAGGTAATGGTTGTAATTCACCAGCAGACCTCAAATGTATAGCTTTCACCTTTTGACAAATATCACACTTTGCTATATATCTAGCAATCTCTATTTTCATTTTAGTCCACCAGAATCTTTGCTTCAAGTCATGGTACATCTTGTTGCTTCCCGGATGGATAGATAACCTAGTAGCATGTGCCTCATCTAGAATTGACTGCCGCAACTCAGGAACTTTTGGTACCACTAGGCGATCCTTGAACCACAACACATCTTCATCATCAATGCTAAAACATTCTGCTTTTCCATTCTTGACTCTTTCCTTGATATGGGCTATAGCCTTGTTTTCCTTCTGAGCAGCAATAACTTGATCTCGAATAGTGGCTTCAACAATTATGTTGGTCAGACTTCCTTGTTGAATTACTTCTACATTCAACTTTTCTATTTCTTGACATAAATTCAAATCCATTGTTCTCACTATCAAACAATTGCAATAACTTTTGCGACTGAGGGTATCTGCAACTACATTTGCTTTACCCGGGTGATAATGTACTTCCAAATCATAATCCTTAATCAGTTCTAACCATCTTCTTTGTTGCATGTTTAACTCTGACTGATTGAAGATATACTTTAAGCTCTTGTGGTCTGTATACATATGGCACGTATTACCAAGCAGGTAATGCCGCCAAATCTTCAAAGCATGAACTACAGCTGCTAACTCCAGATCATGAGTCAGATAGTGTTCTTCATGTTGCTTAAGTTGCCTGGACGCATAGGCAATGACTCGGCCTTCTTGCATCAACACACATCTAATACCAATACCTGAAGCATCACAATACACATCAAACAGCTTCTCGATATTAGGTTGGGCTAATACTGGTGCAGTAGTCAACAATCTCTTCAAGGTCGGGAAAGCCTCTTCACAATCAGATGACCAGACAAACTTGACTTGATTTTTCAATAGTTCCGTTATGGACTTTGATATTTTAGAGAAATCTGGAATAAACCAATGGTAATACCCTACCAATCCTAGAAAACTCCGAACTTGATGAACTGTGGTTGGCGGTTTCCAATCAAGCACATCTTTCACTTTGTTGGGATCAACTGCAACTCCTTCGGCTGACAAGACATGTCCAAGAAATTGCACTTCCTTAAGCCAAAAATCACACTTGCTGAACTTGGCATATAGTTGATATTCTCTCAAGCGGGTCAGAATAATCCTAAGATGTTCCGCATGTTCTTTCTTATTCTTGGAATATACTAAAATGTCATCAATAAACACCACTATAAACTTGTCTAACTCCGACATGAATACTGAGTTCATCAGATACATGAAATGAGCGGGAGCATTTGTCAAACCAAAAGACATTACCAAGTATTCATATAATCCATATCTTGTGGTAAATGCCGTTTTAGGAATATCTTCAGGCTTTATCTTGATTTGGTGATATCCTGATCTCAAATCTATCTTGGAGAAAACTTTGGCTCTGGCCAATTGATCAAAAAGCAAATCTATCCAAGGTAATGGATACTTATTCTTGATGGTCACTTCATTCAATGGACGATAGTCAACACATAACCTCAGGGTCTCATCTTTCTTTTTCACAAAAATTGCCGGACATCCCCAAGGTGAGGAACTAGGTTGGATAAACCCTTTCTCAATCAATTCTTGTAACTAAGTCTTCAACTCGGCCAATTCCTTAGGTGGCATTCTATAAGCTCTCCGAGAAATCGGAGCTGTTCCAGGTTGTAACTCTATGTTAAACTGTACATCCCTATCAGGTGGTAGACCGGGTAAATCTTCAGGAAACACATCCAGAAATTCACACACTACCGGAATATCTCTAATCTCTTTGACAGCAGTTGTACAAATCTTGCCCACTGATCTTCTTAGGGTTGGAAGTTAGATGAGAAGTTGAGAATTACTATCAGACAAACTTACTCTTAATGTCCTATTCAGAGCATCTATAATAGCCTTATGCTGATACATCCAATTCATTCCCAAGATTACATCTATATCCTGATCCTTAAGGATAATCATGGTAGTGGGAAAAATATGCCCACCTAGGTTTACGGGTACCTGATATACCATTTCCTTAGTACACAGACGTCCCCCGGGCGACTGTATAAAGAAACTTTCCTTTGTTGCCCCAATTGAAATTTCATGCTTCACAACAAATGTTCTATTGATGAATGAATGCGATGCGCTAGAATCAAAAACTATAACTGCAGGGTGATTGGTAATAGGAAACATACCCATTATCACTGGCTCTCCTTCTGGAATTTCTCCAGCTTGAATATAGAACACCCGTCCTGTCTTCCTCTCATCTTTGCCCTTCTGAGCATTCTGATTGGGGTTCTTGTTTGGTGGCTGACCCTATTGTTGATTGGCAGGGGCCTTCTGATAATTTTGATTAGCCTGCCTAGGATATGGACATTCCCTAGAGAAATGACCAGTCCTTCCACAATTGTAACATGGATAGTTGTGACCCTGGGATGTTGGAGCATTGCCACCAGGAGCATTGGTTGACTGTGAATTCAGATAGATTATAGCAGGACGGACATTTGACTGTTGCCCGGCTTGGAACTGCGGCGGATGGTAAGGAGGATGATTATGATGTACTGGATGATAAATCACCCTCTGCCTCTTCTCATTTCCCCAGCGCGAAGCCGAGGACGTCCACGCGCGCGTCTGGAAGCGAACCGAAGGTCGCCGGCGGTGTAGCTACGGCGGTGAACACTGTTCACAGTATTTACAAGTTTGCCATTCGCCAAAATTCACAAATTACTCTCAAATTTTCATAACAACTAAAAAATCTCCAAAAACAAAAGTTGTGCAAAATCAAAAGTTCTACAACTTTGCTTTTATAACCAACTCCTAATTCGGTCTAGATTTTGAAATGAACTTTTGAATTCAAATGGAGAAATTTAACGAATTACGCCTTTTTAAATTACTCCAAATTTTACTAAACAACTTGAAAAGCTCCAAAAACAAACTTTGCTTAACTAGTCAAGCTCTACACTTTTGCTTTTGGACTCAACCCCAAAATATGCTTAGATTTTGAAATGAATTTTCAGGGTAGGATTTAAATACTGAAAATCGGGGTTTTCACGAAAAATTCAAAATCAAACAAACTTTGAACTTGAGTCAAACAATACAATTCAACACATACCACATGAATATAAACTTGTTTTAGTGTATGCATCTTAAAGTTTGCAATATGAACAATTACCTTGTAATGCATATGATGGCATATCATGTTTTTAATATTTAAACACCCGGGGTGTTACACATTAGCCCATTATTTATGGAGGAGAAGAGGTGGCGCTAAGTGCACTATTGGCTGATTGCAGAAACAAAAAATCTTGATCAGCTTATACAAGAGGGGGCAGGGCCTAGTGACCCCACCAAGAAATTTCATTAGCTTCGAAAAGGCGCCTGCAACTTTGCTTTGTTTGTATTTTAGCGAGTAAAGTACATGGCCCGGTCTTCGAATTTGTGGTTCTGTGGTCTCGGTCACTAAATTCAGAGAGCGTTAAACTTTTTTTTTATAAGCTAACCGTAAGCGAATGCTAGACCAGTTGGTTTGTCTATGCGTTTTGCACCCTACTAATCAGAGTTTGAACCCCTCGGGGCGGATTTGTTAGCCGAAGGAGGCGTAATTTATCTGCATGTTGAAAAAAATCTCCTCGTCTGCTCCACGTCAAAGCACAGGTCTAAGGCCAGTCCAATCTCACAGGAGTTATGATACCGCTGTGTATAAATAGGGCAAAGATTCAGAGATTTTCTCGACCTATATAAGAAGATTTTTTTTAAGCACAATACGCCGGGCTATCTTACCCTCCGCGAGTCGGTTTTTTTTTATAAGCTAACCATGAGAGACTAAGAGACAGGAGTGCTAGTTGGGCCGGACCAAACGACTTCGTTCCTTCTCTTTTTTTTAAGAACCTCACTCAAAAAGTATTCGATCTTTCTTTGTTTTAATTTTTTGTTTGGAAAGTTGAGGTAATGGTGTTGTCGTATACCCATGAGACAAAGGCAAACGGAGCCTCATGGGTCAAGAAAGCAGAGGGGAACGCATGCGACGCTAACCACCTTTTGCCATACCACAGCCTATAGCCGTCGAAGACCAAATAGACAAACATTTCCTCCTAGTCGGCTAGTCTGCTAGCACAGGGCATATCACATTTCCTGAACCGAAACGGGACCGATACGTGACAAATGAGACGATCGATCAACAGCGAAGCCTGCCGGCAGACGTACACGCGCCTCCAAGGCTCTCCAACCATAGCGACAGTAGGCAAAGAACTTCCGAGGCACCTACAGCCACCTCAGGTTGTCCCATCGGTCTCGGAGCATTTCTCCCGGTCCTATGGCCGGGCGCGCCCGTGCGGCTCGGACATATTCGGCGGCAGTCTTCAGCTCTACGTACTCCCATGCCTGCGCTCTGGATCGGATCTGGTGCTCGCGCAGAGGACGCGGGGCGGGCGTCACGCCGCGACTCGATCGCCGTCTCAGGCTCTCGGCTCGGCTCGGTTGATGCTATGGCCTATGGCGGCTGGCACGGCCACGTTTCCCACCGCGGCCGCGACACAAAACGCCCTCGTTTCCATCAGAAAACTGCCCTGATTTTGTGCTGATTTTGACGCCACCCACGTGACGCACGGCACCGGCGCAGCGCCCGCATTATATAACCGTGCCCCACAGTTCACCTCTGCTCTGCAGCCACCATTGCGCGCCTCGACGACCGACGACTCACCCATCCGCGTCCTCCTCAAAGAAACAGAGCGAGCCGGCCGAGAGTGTGACGTCGAGAGGAGGAAGGACCATGGGCGACATCACCGCCGCCGCCGCTGCCGCCGACGCTTCGGGCCCGCCGACGTTGACCAAGGAGACCAACCTCTTCATGCAAATCGTCGTCAACCCGGACGGCACGGTCACACGCCCCGAGGTCCCTCTCGTCCCGGCCTCCGAAGTCGCCGCCGGCGGCGTCATCTCCAGGGACGTGCCCCTCGACGCCTCCGCCGGCACGTACCTCCGCCTCTACCTTCCCTCCCCGTCCCCCGCAGCGCCGGCCGCCACCGCCAGCAAGCTCCCCGTCGTGCTCTACTTCCACGGCGGGGGCTTCGTGATCCTCTCCCCGGCCACCGTCTTCTACCACGGCCACTGCGAGGCGATGGCGACCGCGGTGCCCGCCATCGTGGCGTCCCTCGAGTACCGCCTGGCGCCGGAGCACCGCCTGCCCGCGGCGTACGAGGACGCGGCGGCGGCCGTGGCGTGGCTCCGCGACGGCGCGCCGGGGGACCCCTGGGTGGCCGCGCACGGGGACCTCTCCCGCTGCTTCCTCATGGGCAGCAGCTCGGGCGGCAACATGGCGTTCTTCGCGGCGCTCCGGACCGGGGGCCTCGACCTGGGACCCGCCACGGTGCGCGGCGTCCTGCTGCACCAGCCCTACCTCGGCGGCGTCGACCGGACGCCGTCGGAGGCCGGGTCCGTGGACGACGCCATGCTGCCGCTGGAGGCCAACGACAGGCTCTGGAGCCTCGCGCTGCCCCTGGGCGCCGACCGGGACCACGAGTTCTGCAACCCTGTCAAGGCCATGGCGCCCGAGGCCCTCGCCGGCCTGCCGCCGCGGTGCCTGGTCACTGGCAATTTGGACGACCCGCTCATCGACAGGCAGCGGGAGTTCGCTCGGTGGCTGCAGGACCGCGGCAGCGCGGAGGTCGTCGTGAAGACGGACGTCGCCGGGTTCCACGCGTCGGAGCTGTTCGTGCCGGAGATCGCCGAGGTGCTGTTCGCCGCGATGCGCGAGTTCGTGTCCACCGGCGACGACGCTTGACACGTCGAATTCTCGTCCCGGTGACCAGAAGTGAACATGTGTTGCTGTTGCATCGGTGTGTGCGTCGTGTGACCGTGCGCAATAAGCCAAATAATTCTCGGTACTGTTGTAGTGTTGAATCTTGGCAACCTGGCACCGTTCTGGTTCATGCGAGTGGGTTGGAGTGCAGTTGTCTACAAATAAATCGCTTTCATGGATCTCACTGGACAATTCATGTATGCTGGCCAAAGAACATGTCATTACTTCTGTCAACAAAGGTTTAATGCTTGATTATTGGCCTGTGTATTAGGTGGTTGAAGTGGTAGGTAACTCTGAAATTCTAGTACAGCCGTGCAAGACTGCAATCTGAACCCCGAGTCCCTGATAATATTTTCGTGGAATTCTGTTACAAGTTCTGTAACCATGCCATGTGCATGTTTTATTGTAGGAAAGCATTGCTACATGTACAACCAATTAAGTACACTTTAGGGATTCAAAAGCTCAAAAAAAAAAGCATCGCCGTATGCTGGCCAAAGAACAACGGTAGGTGCCATCCATATATTGGGTTTACAACAAGCATAAATTATGGTAAAACGGTTGTATTTGTCAACGTAAAAATGTCACTTCTATATATCAGATGCCTGATTTTTTTTTATTGTCGTTGAGAGCTTGAGGCAACATGCAATTTTGTCATTGTTTAGCTATAGAAAAAATATGAATTGTCCCTTGTGAGTTGTATTTTAATTGTATTAGTTGATTATGTAGAACTGTTGTCTAAAAATTTCTAAAAATCTAGGCACTAAAATATAGCAACTCCCTAAAAATGTTCCTCCTTGAAAGCGAATGTGCTCTAGATATAGCTACAGACTTGGTATTCACATTGATGTGTCAATTTTCTGGTCCTCAGCAAAGAATATTAGGTCAGGGTTTTATGTCCCTCTTTCTAAGATTTTTAGGTGATTTCATCCCTTGAAACTTCTACCGTCTTTCTCTTTATTTATACTATGCTGTGGCAGAACCGCCTACTCTAATGTCTCCTAGGAGTACTTGTCTTCCATTAGACTCTAAGTACTTAAAAGAGGACACTAAATTACGCAGTTTCGTCGAGCACACCTCAAGGGAGAACAAAAAAATCCACATTTTTCATCAGGATCACAAATGAGAGAATAAAGCTTACAACATTCTTAAGTCATTTTTTACATCACTTTAATACAACATCAGAGTTATGAATAATTTAATTTAACAGCAGAATATAAATATGTGATCAGAGTTACAACGGAAATAAATATCTATTCATGACATGGTGAAACATTGATATATAAGCTATGACAATAGATTATAAAACTTCTATTTATAAAAATATTTAGTGAGACTTATAAATAAAAACTATGATCACAGCGTAAAGAAATCATCTCTAAGCCAACCAGGAGGAATCCACACACAAGAGTCAGCTCTAGCATCCGTCTATCACCTGCAAGAGGGTAGAACAAACCCTGAGTACTCAATTGTACTCCGCAAGACTTACCCGTTAGGAGGAAAAAAAGACTCTAAGGATATGCAAGGCTATCTGACTTGTGGAGTTAATGCATCTGCAGAAGGCATTACTAAGCGTGCATCCTTATATTCAATTTTATTAGCAGTCATCATTAGTTCATTAACTATCCATTCTAGGTAAGCACATGTGCTACCTTCAAGCAAGTGGTAAGCAATCAGAACCATTTTACCATATTTCATATTCTAGTTCTTACTGTGATGCTAGACTGTAGACAAGTCGTACCGGATTATCTTACGATTCGCAAATCAATGTGTCCAGCTGGGTACCTCGAAGCACACGCCCTGCTTGTACCCTAGGCATAAGCAAGATCAACCCACCACTCTCCTATCAAGGGGTCCAGGTCCCGTCCAAACTTGGACTCCAAGCCCCCACACTGGAGTCCCGGACTTAGTGTGGTGCTTAGACCTCCATCATCCCTGTCTCCAATCAGTCGGTCTGGAAAGAGCTGAAACCCACGACAAGAGAGCAATGAGCCTTCCCTGTTCCAATAAACTAGTATGTGCTCAGGATAATAAGTTTGTGACCTGCCTAGAACTCAATGCAACGGCCGGTCCTTAACTAACACAGGCGGAACAAATGCAATCTGAGCCTCGCTCGAATGCCAAACCAAGTCCAGATCCAAAGTACCATTCCGCCCGGTCTTCAATTATCATTCATATATATATTCTAGGTGATAATAATATTGTAACAACAATAATATTTTTTCTATCTCTCGCGAGTGACAGGCAATCACTCGACTTCTACCAGAGTCTTGTAGCAAAGCAATCTACACGATCCTGTCATACTAGTAAGACTCATATGATAAAGATATATATGCAAGTGGGTTTCATTCAACTCCTTAAAACTTAATGTACAAACATAATATAAAGTGCAGAAAAGTAGGGGTTATGCATCGAGGCTTGCCTGGGTAACATATAACCAAAAGTTAGTATTCCATCTTTGTGTCCTGATCCCTAGCACCATCTTTTCAGCTACTCTGTTTGATACCATCGATCCACCATCGTTCCTATTATGATATGTATTGATGTAAATGCAGGGATGGCGCAATCAATCCAAAGCCAACAACAATTCTTAAAATACGAGTGCACAAACCAAGCTAACAAGCTAACTCCTATGACTAATATATTAGCTAAGTATTAACTTCACTAAACAAAGCATCATTTTCATCAACAAGTACTAATTCTTACCAAATCAAGTCTCTTTTTGATTTATTAATGATTTAATATACTCGAAACTAGGGCACATTAACTACTCTAGTAAACTAATTATTATTGTGCTACAAAAATTATAGAGAACACCTAATAACACTTCTAACCTACTGTAAAATTTTTAGAGCTAACACTATCACCGATTTATCACAGAAATTCCTACAAGTTTATGTCTTAACAATATTAAGTATGTTAAAACAATTAGAGTAACCCTAAAAACATATAGAACCTATGTCAACAAAATACACTATCAGATAGATCATGATTTTAGAAACTTAACGAAATTGGTTTGGCATTTTTGTGATTTTTCTACATTTTATTATCAATTTTACAAGATCACTGCTTCGGAACAAAACACAAAACCTGAAAAGAAAAGCTTTGTGGGCTCGGTCTGGCCTAGCACTGCCCGCTCGGCCAGCCACCGGCCCAGCGGCGAGGCCCAGGCGGGGATGGGGCGCGCGCGTGGCCACAGGCCATGGCCCATGGCACGGCGAGCGCGGCCCAACGCGGCACGGTCGTGAGTGGCCCAGCAGCCAGCCCACGCGGCCAAGGCAAGGCGGCGACACTTTTCACTGAGCCCCCCCACACTTTACAAAAATACACACAACCCAAACACTATGTTGCATTATTCATAAGTGTCATGGGTTTACATTGAGAACCCTGGAAAAGTTTCTATTCCTACTCCCACTCCTCTTCCCCAACCTCGCGACAGAGCAGAGTAGAGGAGCGTCGTGTTACACTATAAATCTTTTGCTAAAATACTACATGGGCATCATGTTTATGTGATAGTGTATGTAATATAGTGTGTAAATCAAATTATGTGACCCAAAATGTTCATCGAAAATGTGAAACAAAAGTTACATTCAATGTCGTGTTATGTCACTTAGGGTTGTGAATGAATTTTTATTAATCGGAAATGGCATAGAACGTATATATAGAATTTTAATAAAGTTTGTAGTACAAACTTCATAGGTGACGATGAAATACCTGCGATCGAGAAATGAATTCCCTAGCTACCATGGTTGGTAGCTTGGAAATCGAGGTTGACGTGAATCCGGGCAAGAATTAGTCAAATTTCTTAAGTCAGAAATTGGTTCGACGAGGTCAAGTTTGGCAAATTTTGTAGGGGATTTGGGTTAAGTAATGGTGGTGTATTAGGGCTTGTTTCAGTAGTTTAACATACCCTCTTGAGGATAGAAAAGGTGGTTTGGCGCCTGAAGTAACGAGTTTGATTTTTGGGGTGCTTTAAATTACGTGCATGGCATGTTTCTGGCTGGTGTCAACGTCTGGACGCGGTCACCGTGCTCCTATGCCATTGTTGGTGTGCCGACCATGCATGCGTGCCGGTCGTGCTCGGCTAGCTACGGTGGCCAGCAACCCCTAGCAGCGGGCCCGCCTCACCGCCACGATGCATGCTATTGCTGCTATTGGTGCACTAGAGCCGCCCGCGTCGCCCTATTGCCAGTCCTGCTCTACCAGTCGCCGTCGTCGTCGCCGTCCGCTCGGGTGTGTGGCATCATAGGGCCACAACCATCCTCGCCAGCATGCATGTTTCCTCTACGTCACGTTTGAAAGGTCCTAATGGCTAGAGGGGGGTGAATAGCCTATTTAAAAATTTTTACAACAACACTTAACAAACCGGTTAGACAATTATGAGGTGAAGCTAGTGTTGCGCTAGCCTACTAAAAATGCAAGCCACCTACCACAATTCTAGTTTATGTAGTTTCTATCCATACAATAACTATGTCACTACACTTAGTTAGCGTGCTCTCAAAGGCTAACTAAAGAGCCACACTAACCAAATTAACAAGCTCTCACAACTAGCTACACTAAAGAGCTTGACAACTAGTTTGCGGTAATATAAAGAGAGTGAGCAATTTGTTTATACGGCCTTGTCGAGGAAGGAGCCAATCAATCACAAGAATGAATATCAATGAAGACCAATCACCTTGGAATCAAATGATAAACACAATGATTTTTTACTGAGGTTCACTTGCTAGCCGGCAAGCTACTCCTCATTGTGGCGATTCACTCACTTAGAGGTTCACACACTAATTGACATCACACGCCAAACCCTCAATAGGGTGCCGCACAACCAACACAAGATGAGGATCACACAAGCCACGAGCAATCCACTAGAGTTTCTTTTGGCTCTCCACCGGGGAAAGGTTAAGAACCCCTCACAATCACCACGATCGGAGCCAGAGACAATCACCACCCTTCGCTCGATGACCCTCGCTGCTCCAAGCCATCTAGGTGGCGGCAACCACCAAGAGTAACAAGCGAATCCCATAGCGAAACACGAACACCAAGTGCCTCTATATGCAAACACTCAAGCAATGCACTTGGATTCTCTCCCAATCTCACAAAGATGATGAATCTATGATGGAGATGAGTGGGAAGGCTTTGGCTAAGCTCACAAGGTTGCTATATCAATGCAAATGGCCAAGAGAGTGAGCCTGAGCTGGCCATGGGGCTTAAATAGAAGCCTCCACAAAATAGAGCCGTTGTACCCCTTCACTGGGTTGAACACGGGCCGACCGGATGCACCGGTCAGATCGATCGAACACTAGACCTCAGCGTCCGGTCACGCGATGCACGTCACGTGTCCCTCTCTTCAAATGCTGTGTGCCCAATCTCAACAGTTAGAAGACCACTGGACGCAGCAGCTAACAAAGACTGGATGCTGAACCCCAAGCGTCCGGTCGTTTCTAGTAAGCTTATAGAAACAATTTTTCCCGACTGGACGCGTTGGGTCATGCTTGACCGGACATAGCCAGCGTTCGGTCACACGGTGTCTTCCTCTGTGCTGCCACATCAACATGACCGGACACAGCGCTTTAGCGTCCCATCGCTGAGCGACCCAGCGTCCGGTCATGAGACCGAAAACGTATGCCCTCTACTGCCACTGACCGGACGCGCCGGTCCAACTGAGACTAGCGTCCGGTCACTTACAGTGACCTCCGTCTTTTCTATCTAGGACGTCGGTGGCACCATCGGACTATCCGCACTCCGCCGGTGAAGTTCCTTACCCTTGCTCAAATGTGCCAACCATCAAGTGTATCACCTTGTGCACATGTGTTAGCATATTTTCACAAACATTTTCAAGGGTGTTAGCACTCGACTAGATCTTAAATGCATGTGCAATGAGTTAGAGCATCTAGTGGCACTTTAGTAACTGCATTTCGATTCGAGTTTCACCCCTCTTAATAGTATGGCTATCAAACCTAAATGTGATCACACTCTCTAAGTGTCTTGATCACCAAAATAAAATAGCTCCTACCATTTGTACCTTTGCCTTGAGCCTTTTGTTTTTTTCTTTCTTCTTTTCAAGTCCAAGCACTTGATCATCACCATGGCATCACTATCATCATGTCATGATCTTTATTTGCTTCACCACTTGGAATGTGCTACCTATTTCATGATCACTTAATAAACTAGGTTAGAACTTAGGGTTTCATCAATTCACCAAAACTAAACTAGAGCTTTCAATCTCCCCCTTTTTGGTAATTGATGACAACCCTTTCACAAAGATATGAATTGAAATTCTATTGAATCCATGTTGCTTGTCCAAGCATATTTACCATGTGTAAAAGATATGGACAAGTTTCATGAACCCCATATGGTAGCAATTGCTCCCCCTACATATGTGCTAAGAGTTTGGATTGTAGCTTGCGCATATGCTTAGATAGGAAATAATAGGAGACAATGTCTACCAAATAATGCTAAGGTATAAAAGATGGACCTTTGAAGCATGATACCAATCGGAGTGCACCATTATACCATCCTTAGCACCATGGTTAGCTTGATACCACTTGGAAATACTTAGAAATGAAATCATTAGATATCCTATGCATGCTAGTTTTTCATTTTATCAGTCAAACCTACAACTAGCATACACCACACAAGCATGGATATTAAAATTTAAAACTTGTGCCATGCAAGCAAACATATGAAATGCACATTCAAATGCACCATACAAGTTCATGAGCTTGCTCCCTCTACTTGTGTGCTCAAGATTTTAATTGATCACTTTCCTTTGTCATATCTCTCCCCCTATGTCAAGTTCTCCCCCTTTGTTGTCTTTTCATGATCTTAGCACACTAATATCTTTGTTTTCTCCCCATGTAATCTTTGT
This sequence comes from Miscanthus floridulus, assembly GCF_019320115.1. Classification (NCBI taxonomy): domain Eukaryota; kingdom Viridiplantae; phylum Streptophyta; class Magnoliopsida; order Poales; family Poaceae; genus Miscanthus; species Miscanthus floridulus. The sequence continues at coordinate 75,509,938 of NC_089592.1, forward strand.
TTTTCTCCCCATGTACTAATATTACTAATATCTTTGTTTTTCTCCCCCTTTGTCATCAATGACCACAGAGGTTCAAAATATAGATAGGTTGAGATTATCAAAGTTAATCAATGGTGTGAGGACCATATTTCCAAATTTAGTCCAATCTAGATCATTTGTCAAAAATATTTAACTCGGTTTGATCCAAGGACAAGCTTCTTCACATCTTCAAATAAGGGTTATCTTGTACCATGTTGAGTTAAACACTTAGAGCTCATTTTCTAGATTAAATACTAGATTTACAAGCCCACAAACATGTCATATGCTACCACTAGATCAAAATAAGCATAGAAGCAATAGTGGTACCATATAATCATCAAATTCATTTGATTTTCATGAATGAGCCTATTAAATGTGAAAGATGTCTAGATGCACTAAACATGCCTTAGTAAGGATGTAAGGATGTATGCCACGCCAATCAACTTTTACCTTAGATTGCTCAAAGGAGAGGCATGTCATATGAGTGGGGGATGCATCAACACATATTTGAGAAATCCAATATGTTCAATTCATTCCTTAGCTTACAAAACCTTTTCTCATCCAATGGCTTGGTGAATATATCAGCAAGTTAATCTTCGGTGCCTACACTCTCAATGCAAATGTTCCCTTTTTGTTGGTGATCTCTTATGAAATGGTGGCGGACATCAATGTGCTTTGTTCTTGTATGTTGAACCGGATTGTTGGTCAATTTGATTGCACTCTCATTGTCACATAGCAATGGCACTTTCTTGAACTTGATTCCAAAGTCACTCAAAGTGGCCTTCATCCAAAGTATTTGTGCACAACAACTACCGGCGGATATATATTCGGCTTCTACGGTTGATAATGCAACACTATTTTATTTCTTTGATGACCATGAAACAAGTGATCTTCCTAACAACTGACATGTGCTCGAGGTGCTCTTCCTTTCAACCTTGCATACTGCATAATCCAAGTTGGAGTAACTGACTAGTTCAAACTTTGCTCCTTTGGGATACCACAAACCAACATTTGGTGTATGCTTCAAGTACCTCAATATCCTCTTTGTAGCATTCAAATAACTTTCTCTTGGTGAGGCTTGAAATCTTGCACACATGCATACACTAAACATGATATCTGGCCTTGATGCGGTCACATAGAGTAGGCTTCCAATCATAGACCGATATAATTTTTGATCCACCATATTTCCACTTACATCACTATCCAAGTTGCCATTTGTTCCCATTGGTGTGCTAATGACTTTACTATCACTCATGCCAAACTTCTTGATCATGTCCTTGATATACTTGCCTTGACTCATAAATGTACCATTCTTCAATTGCTTGATTTGAAGACCAAGAAAGTAACTCAACTCTCCAATCATGGATATCTCAAACTCATTAGCTATTATCTTTCCAAACTCATCACAAAAGTCTTGATTGGTTGATCCAAATATGATGTCATCAACATAGATTTGCAACACAAACAAGTCTTTGCCAATCTTCTTGATGACAAGGGTGGTGTCAACCTTGCCCATCATGAACCCTTTAGAGAGTAGAAAGTCCCTCAATCTCTCATACTATGCTCTAGGTGCTTGCTTCAAGCCATACAAAGCCTTCTTCAACTTGTATACATGGTTGGGCTTCTTATCATCTTCAAAACCAGGAGGTTGCTCAATATATACTTCTTCATTGATGTAACCATTGAGAAATGCACTCTTAACATCCATTTGATAGAGCTTGATGTTGTGGGCACAAGCATAGGCTAGCAAGATTCTAATTGCTTTCAATCTAGCAACCGGGGCATATGTTTCTCTAAAGTCAAGACCTTCAACTTGTGTATAGCCTTGCGCTACCAATCTTGCTTTGTTCCTTACTACTATCCCATCTTGATCTTGCTTGTTTCTAAAGACCTATTTGGTTCTAATCACATTGTGTCCTTTTGGTCTCTCTACTAATTCTCATACTTGATTTCTTGTGAAGTTATTCAATTCTTCATGCATAGCATTCACCCAATCAACATCCGTCAATGCTTCATCTATCTTCTTTGGTTTAATGGATGACACAAATGAGAAATGCTCATAAAATGATGTTAATCTTGATCTTGTTTGTACACCTCTAGAAATATCACCAATGATAGTGTCCAATGGATGATCACTTTCAATATTGGTTGGTTGGAGTATTGGAACTTGATTGCTTGCACTTGCTTGATCATTGAATTGAGATGATGTACTAGCCACTTGATCTTGTTCATTATCATGAGATCCACTTGTACTAGCTTGAGTTGTATCATCGTGCACATTTGAGTTAGAGAGCACTTGCCCTTGATCATCTTCATCATCATTCACTTGCCTAGGCCTCAATTCACCAACATCCATGTTCTTCATGGCATTTGAAATTTGAATGCCTCTAACATCTTCCAAGTTCTCATTCTCTACTTGTGAACCCTTGGTTTCATCAAATTCAACATCATGAACTTGCTCAAGAGTACCACTATCTAAATTCCAAACTCTATATGCTTTGCTTGTAGTGGAATAACCAAGTAGGAATCCTTCATCACATTTCTTGTCAAACTTGTCCAATCTAGTACCTTTCTTCAAGATATAACATTTGCAACCAAAGACCCGAAAATATGCAATGTTGGGCTTTCTACCATTCAAGAGCTCATATGGTGTCTTCTCTTTCAATGGGTGACAATAGAGATGGTTGCTACAATAGCAAGCCATGTTGATAGCTTCGGCCCAAAAAGATTGACTCACATTGTACTCACTAAGCATAGACCTTGCCATATCAATAAGTGTTCTATTCTTTCTCTCAATAAGACCATTTGATTGTAGAGTGTACTTGGCCAAGAATTAATGTCTAATTCCAAATTCATCATACAACTCATCAATTCTAGTATTCTTGAACTCACTACCATTGTCACTTCTCACTCTCTTGATGGTTGTTTCAAACTCATTATGAATGCCCTTGACAAATGATTTGAATGTTGCAAACACATCACTTTTGTCCACTAGAAAGAATACCCAAGTGTATCTAGTATAATCATCCACAATCACAAAGCCATATTTATTTCCACCAATGCTAGTGTATTGTGTTGGCCCAAATAAGTCCATATGCAATAACTCAAATGCTTTACTAGTGCTCATCATGCTTTTCTTAGGATGGGTGTTTCCAACTTGTTTGATGGCTTGACAAGAGCTACAAAGTTTATCCTTCTCAAACACAACATCTTTCAAGCCTCTAACCAAGTCTTGCTTAACCAATCTATTCAATTGTTTCATTCCAACAAGACCAAGCCTTCTATGCTATAACTAACCCATGCTAGACTTAGTGAACAAGCATGTAGATAATCTAGCTTCACTAGCATTGAAATCAACCAAGTATAAATTCTCATATCTAAAGCCTTTGAAGATCAAGTTGGAGCCATCTACACTTATGATCTCTACATCATCTACCCTAAATATGCATTTGAATCCAAGATCACATGATGAGTACAGGCCCGATCTTCCGAGAGGTAGCCGATAAGTTCGATTTGTGGAGATCTCGACGTTGGCGATCCGGCTTCAAATCAGACACGATTCGAACCCTGCAACTGTTACACCACTGCTCCGTTGGTTATCAACCAAGCACAACTTGATTGACCTCGCCAAGAAGGCTTTTCCTGCAAGCGAATCGAAGAGCACAAGCAAGAAGGTAAAACACGCAATCTAAAATTGCAAATATGAATGACGCGAATATGAATAGAGGGTTCAAGAACTTGGTTCCAAAGGACTAATCGACACAGTGGAGGAGATCAAGAACGGGGGCCCTGGATCACTGTAAAAGGATTTGTCACCACAGTTACAATGAACGATTCAGTTTCTCGATGGAAAACTAAACTCTAAACAAAACCCAATTGTGTAGCAGCGGCGGCGGCTATGTTTATAGTCTAAGACTCGACCTAGAGTTGGGGACGGCTAGGGGTTGGGCGCCCACAACTTGGGCTTAAGGCCCGGCACGATACATGGCCAAGTTGGCCCAAATAGGTGACGCAGCACCTTGCCGTGGTCACACAGAATGATCCACGGACCTTCTGGAGCTGGGACCAGATCCAAAATGACGGCATCGTCGTCCCCTTTCCAACGCATCCAAGAATGGCCCGTTTCGATGTCGTATGAGGAAGTTATGACCGAAACAGTGACGACGTGTCTGCTGAATCCGAGGACGACGTGGCAGCTGAGTTGGAAACGAATTGCAACTTGGGGAAGACCATGGCGTCGGTGTGTCCAGTGTGGTGATGTCCTCATCATCCTCCCCTTCTCGAATTGGAGTCGTCCTCAACTCCATCTTGGCGATGTCCTCATTATCCCCTCCTTGTAGAATTGGAGTCGTCCTCGACTCCATCCCATCATCAACGAACTCCTGCAAAAGGTTAGTGACAGCAGGCAATGCACCAGACATAAAAGGTTGACAAAACATAGTATAACATGGTGCATCAGGATTATCACATAACTCAGCAGTAGCAGGAGTTGTAGCAAGAAAAGCACCTCCTTTTAACTTAATCCCATTATTTTTAGCAATGTCTGTTGGAGGTTTATTTTTTATCTCATTAGCATGTTTAATAATATCCGTAGGAGACAAAGGCAGCAATGTAATTTTCTTGTCCTTATGTATGATAGTGTATGTATTAGTTCTACCATGGTGTAAAGCATCATTATCAAATTCCCATGGGCGACCTAACAAAATGGAACAAGCTTGCATAGGGACAACATCAAAATCAGCAGTATCATGATAAGAGCCTGTGAAAAAGCTAATGCGTGCTGATTTAGTTACCTTAGTCTTACCACTATTATTGAACCATTGAAGTTTATATGGATACGAATGTTGTCGTGTGGTCAAGCCAAGCTTGTCAACCAAATCTGAACTCACCAAGTTGTTGCAACTCCCGCTATCAATGATAGTGAGAACACGACAACCCTGCACAATGAGATACATGTGGAACAAATTATGGCATTGGATCTTTATCTCTTCTTCATGACCCACACGTGTACTCAACACACGCTGCACAAGAAGGCTAGGGTAGTTCACGGCAGCAGCCACAGAGTCAATGGTGATGGCCTCCTTGTCATGATCGCCCTCGATGGGATCTGCATCAATGTTAGCAGCAAGGGCTAAATCATCTTCAACATCACTAGCACTTACATATCCATCCTCGGTAGCAATGAAAGCGCGACGACTGGGGCATTCCTTCATGACATGTCCCATGCCTTTGCATCGGTGGCAAATAATTTTAGAGCTGGACGAGGAGGAGCTAGTAGAAGCACCCGGAGTGCCACCTTTCTTCAGCTGTGGAAACTGCACATTAGACAATTTACTTACCCCGGAAGAAAATGGAGGTGTAGATGGCTGTGGTGCAACAGGAAGCTTGGGCGTCTCCGGCTCGGAACGCTGCTGAAAATTCCTCCCATTGTTAGACCTGAGAGGCTGGTGTTGTTTGTGTCCCTGTACTTCTTGTTCAGCCTTAATAGCAAGATGATACAATTGGGAAAAATTGCGCCATTCTTTGTAATCAAGTATGTTCTGTATATCATGGTTTAAACCACCAAAAAATCTAGCACTAGCATCATCATCATCTTCATTTATACCACAACGTGCTAAACCAATAAGCAATTCTTGATAGTATGCTTCTACTCCTTTATCACCTTGTTTTAAAGTTTGTAGTTTCAAACGTAAATCACGTTGGTAATAAGGAGGAACAAAATGAGATTTCATACGTTGCTTTAAAACATTCCAAGTTTGAGGCACAGCAGCAGCATTATTGGCATTGCAAAGATCACTCCACCAGAACAAAGCAAAATTAGTAAACTCACTGGTAGCAAGTCTAACTCTATGCTCAGCAGGAACATTATGAGAATCAAATTTTTGTTGAACAGCAAGCTCCCAATCTAAATATGCCTCTGGATCAACATTACCAGCAAAAGATGGTAGACTAAATTTAATTTTAGCAAAAGGATCATTATTACCATGATTATTACCTGCCATACCGCGACGATTGAAGTTGAGGCGGCGACGGGCACCACCGTTAGCATACGCATCTTCATCACCAGCATCTTCATCATCAGCACGATAAGGTGGAGGGCGTTGCTCAAGCTGTTCAATGCGGGTGACCAGATTGTTCACGTTGCGCGTCAGCTCGGTCATAAGATTGCGTTGTTCAGTCATGAACGTTTCAAGCTCGCCCTTGGACACGCACTCATTGAAGTCCGTCGGAGTTCCTGCCATGGTTAGAAGATAGAAAAAGACAACACCAAAGTATTATCCCTATCAACTAAAAGGAAACAAGTGGTGGTGGTGACAGTGGAATGCAAAATCACAAGCGGCTTACCACCGTCTTGCCTGTATTCTTACCAACGCCAAACAGGAGTAAAACCAAAGTGGCGAAGCAATCTGTTGTTGAGCGTGGGTAACAGTTGCAAGATGAACCTGTGCTGACAGAAGAATATGTGGAGCTATGGGTAGGCACACAATATGACAGCAAGGATTAGCAATTAACGAGTACAGAGTAGCGATTGTTCAATCTGGATCCAAAGTACAAATCACAGTTGCTGGCTAAGACGTGTCGAGACATAGCGCAACAAGGTGAAAACAAAGAACGATCGAAAGAACTCACAGAACAAGCAAATAGCCCGGATTTCTCCTTTTTCCTGAATTTTTCCCGGATTTTCCCAAAAGGCACTAGTAGGAAACAAACTTTTTTTTTACTATTTTTTTTATACTTTTCTCTGAACAAGGATCACAAAAGATGCAACCACAAAAATTGGCACCTACAACTGAGGTGGGATGTGGTCTACAGAAATTCAGCACGTTCTCTGAAAAGCGTGCAAAAACTTTGACAATTTTTTTTTCTATATTTTCCCGAATTTTTTTGGCAATTCTGATGAAACCAAACAGGGCGAAGCCGAGTTTGGGTCGGGTCCAAATGGTGTCAAGAAGCTGCACAAAAAATTTCAGATTTTTCTGATAAACGAGCGAAAAGTTATGCCTGTTTTACCGAAGGTATCTCAAGGTATGTTTTTCGGGAGGCACAACACGGCGGCGGCAGTGAGGGCAAAGCGTCCCTAAACTCTAACACTGATCACAGCAGTAGGTATTCGCCTGATGATGTAAGGAGGGCTGCGATGCAGGCAAAATAAGTACGGCTGGCAACCTATCTAGGGTTTGCGCGGCGGCGAGAAGTTACACAAGGCGGCTAGCGGGGCAAGTCAAGTAATGTGGTGGCTTCGACTTGTTGTTTGGGAACGGTGGATGGGATAGCGGCGGAAAACAAAATCACAGCAACGGGCGATTGAACTACGACCATGAACACAATCCTAAACCAGCAACAAGACTCGACCACGGACACAAACTCAACAACACGAATCTGAAACGAAATTGCAAAGGCACAAAGGGCGATAGGACAGCGGAAATTGAAATATTTTTGGGCTTTTTGTGGACTCTAGGTAATGAACAAATATGAATCTAAGGCAAACGAGATTATACCTCACGGTAAACCTGAAATATCTGATACCAATTGATGAGTATAGGCCCGATCTTCCGAAAGGTAGCCGGTAAGTTCGATTTGTGGAGATCTCGACGTTGGCGATCTGGCTTCAAATCAGACACGATTCGAACCCTGCAACTGTTACACCACTGCTCCGTTGGTTATCAACCAAGCACAACTTGATTGACCTCGCCAAGAAGGCTTTTCCTGCAAGCGAATCGAAGAGCACAAGCAAGAAGGTAAAACACGCAATCTGAAATTGCAAATATGAATGACGCGAATATGAATAGAGGGTTCAAGAACTCGGTTCCAAAGGACTAATCGACACAGTGGAGGAGATCAAGAACGGGGGCCCTGGATCACTGTAAAAGGATTTGTCACCACAGTTACAATGAACGATTCAGTTTCTCGATGGAAAACTAAACTCTAAACAAAACCCAATTGTGTAGCAGCGGCGGCGGCTGTGTTTATAGTCTAAGACTCGACCTAGAGTTGGGGACGGCCAGGGGTTGGGCGCCCACAACTTGGGCTTAAGGCCCGACACGATACATGGCCAAGTTGGCCCAAATAGGTGACGCAGCACCTTGCCGTGGTCACACAGAATGATCCACAGACCTTCTGGAGCTGGGACCAGATCCAAAACGACGGCATCGTCATCCCCTTTCCAACGCATCCAAGAACGGCCCGTTTCGATGTCGTATGAGGAAGTTATGACCGAAACAGTGACGACGTGTCTGCTGAATCCGAGGACGACGTGGCAGCTGAGTTGGAAACGAATTGCAACTTGGGAAAGACCATGGCGTCGGTGTGTCCAGTGTGGTGATGTCCTCATCATCACACAATTGAGCCGTGGATAGCAAATTGAAGTTCAAGCTCTCTACTAGCAATATATTGGATATGCTCATATCATTGGATATTGCAATCTTACTAAGCCCTTTGACCTTGCCTTTGCCATTGTCACCAAATTTGATAACCATCATTGCCATTAGTGTTGATTGAGTTGAATATTCTTGTATCACCGGTCATGTGTTGAGTGCACCCACTATCAAGAACCCAATGCCTTCCTTCGGCTTTGTAATTGACCTATAAAAGAAGATCAATTCTTTTTAGGTACCCAAACTTGCTTAGGTCCTTGAAGGTTAGTCACTAAGATCTTTGGTACTCAAATGGCTTTCTTCTTTGAGCCCATCCATGGTTTGCCAATAAACTTAGCCTTTACACAATTTGCACCCTTGGTAAGCATATAGAAAGAATCAAGCTTAATGGAGGATACATTAGCATTTTTGCTCTTGTTTTTGCATTCATGCTCTTTATGACCAACGTGCTTACAACTAGTGCAAAATCGACCATTGTTCTTCACAAAACTAGTCTTGTGAGAAGCAAAGGATGCCTTGCCTTTCTTGGGGGTATGGCCCATTCCCTCTTTATAGAGAGAAGCTCTTTGGCTACCCAAGCATATAAGCAAGCGGTCCTCACCACCATAGGCCTTAGCTAAGGTGTGAGTGAGCTTATTGACCTCCTTCTTGAGGTTCTCATTCTCAACCATTAGTGAGGTATCACAAGTGAAACCATTACTACTAGATGAGGTGGAAGTAGAAGTACTACAAGACGGGTTAGTGGGAGCAACAATAATAGGGAAAGATAGTGATTCATCAATTATATCATAAGTTAAACCTACATCACAAGTCTCAACATGCTTCTTTTTTTATTTGCTCATTAAGCAAAGAGGAATGAGCCTTCTCAAGCTTTTTGTGAGCCTTGCCAAGCTTCTCATGGGCTTTCTCTAGCCTCTCATGAGTTGTTTTGAGCTCATCAAGGGCTTCCTTAAGGGCTTTTACCTCCTTATTCAAGCTCTTGCATTCCCTTCTCTTAATATCAAAATGTTCTTTAGCATCTTCTAGCATGTCAAATAATTCATCTTTAGTAGGTTCATCATCATCACTATCACTATCATTTTCACTATCATGTTCATTTTCACTTCCATCATCACAAGTTTGTACCTTAGTGGCCTTAGCCATGAAGCATGATGGAGTGTCAAAGAGAGAAGGCTTTTCATTGATTGCAATGCTAGCAAGTGCCTTCTTCTTGGTGGTCTTATCATCATCACTATCATCATCATCACTTGAGGAAGCATCACTATCCCAAGTGACCACATATGAACCACCCTTCTTCTTCTTGAAGGTCATCTTATCCTTCTTCTCTTTCTTTTCCTTCTTTTCCTTCTTGTTCTTCTTGTTATCATTATCATTGTCACTATTGTATGGACATTGAGCAACAAGATGATCTTTGCTTCCACACTTGAAGCACCTTCTTGACTCTTCTTTGTTCTTGGATGAAGACTTCTTTCTTCTAGCATGGTAGCCCTTCTTCACCATGAACTTGCCAAATCTCTTAACAAAGAGAGTCATCTTCTCATCACCATCATCATCCCATGAATCATCATCTTTACTTGTTGTTTCTTGCTTAGCTTTGCCCTTGGATGATGTGGCCTTGAATGCCACGCTCTTCTTCTTGTCATCCCTCTTCTCATCCTTCTTCTCCCTCTTTTCTTCCTTCTCATCATCATCTCTATAAGCATCATCGGTCATAATATCTCCCAAGATTTGGTTTGGTGTCATTGTGTCCAAACTGGTCCTCACTAGCAAGGTGACCAACATTCCAAATCTTGCGAGTAAACATCTCAAGAACTTATTAGAGAAGTCCTTGTCCTCTATCTTCTCACCAAGTGCTTTGAGATCATTGACAAGCACATCCATCTGATGGAACATGTCCGGCACACTCTCATCCTCCTTCATCTTGAAGCTTGCAAACTTATCTTTAAGAATATATGCCTTTGCACCCTTCACAACTTGAGTGACCTCAAATGATTCCTCCAACTTCTTCCATGCCTCATGAGCTCTCTCAATGTTCTTGATTTGCTCAAATGTTCTCTCATCCAAAGCATCATGGATGGCACTAAGAGCATTGTCATTATTTTGAAGTAGTATTTCTTCGGCAGTGGTGGGAGCCTCTTCATCTTCAATCTCAATCTTTGTCTCCACCACCTTCCAAACCTTCCTATTGATTGACTTGATATAAGTTGTCGTCTTAGCCTTCCAATAAGGATAATTTGAGCCATCAAATTGGGGTGGCTTCTTGGTGTTGTTGATTTGAGTTATTTTTACACCGAAGGTTGTTAAGCCTCAAATCATGGTGACCTCGGCTCTGATACCACTTGAAAGGTCCTAATGGCTAGAGGGGGGGGGGTGAATAGCATATTTAAAAATTCCTATAATAACACTTAACAAGCCGGTTAGACAATTATAAGGCGAAGCGAGTGTTGCGCTAGCCTACTAAAAATACAAGCCACCTACCACAATTCTAGTTTATGTAGTTTCTATCCACACAATAACTATGTCACTATACTAAGTTAGCGTGCTCTCAAAGGCTAACTAAAGAGCCACACTAACCAAACTAACAAGCTCTCACAACTAGCTACACTAAAGAGCTTGACAACTAGTTTGCGGTAATGTAAAGAGAGTGAGCAATTTGTTTATACCGCCTTATCGAGGAAGGAGTCAATCAATCATAAGAATGAATATCAATGAAGACCAATCACCTCAGAATCAAATAATGAACACAATGATTTTTTACCAAGGTACACTTGCTAGCCAGCAAGCTACTCCTCGTTGTGGCGATTCACTCACTTGGAGCTTCACACGCTAATTGGCATCACACACCAAACCCTCAATAGTGTGCCGCACAACCAACACAAGATGAGGATCACACAAGCCATGAGCAATCCACTAGAGTACCTTTTGGCTCTCTGCCGGGGAAAGGTCAAGAACCCCTCACAATTACCTCGATCGGAGCTGGAGACAATCACCACCCTCCGCTAGACGATCCTCACTGCTCCAAGCCGTCTAGGTGGCGGCAACCACCAAGAGTAACAAGCGAATCCCACAGTGAAACACGAACACCAAGTGCCTCTAGATGCAAACACTCAAGCAATGCACTTGGATTCTCTCCTAATCTCACAAAGATGATGAATCTATGATGGAGATGAGTGGGAGGGCTTTGGCTAAGCTCACAAGGTTGCTATGTTAATGTAAATGGCCAAGAGAGTGAGCTTGAGCCGGCCATGGGGCTTAAATAGAAGCCCCCACGAAATAGAGCCGTTGTACCCCTTCACTGGGCTAAACATGGGCCGACCGGACGCACTGGTCAGATCGACCGGACACTGGACCTCAGTGTCCGGTCACACGATGCATGCCATGTGTCCCTCTCTTCAAATGCTATGTGCCTGATCTCAACGGTCAGAAGACCACCAGACACAGTAGCTAATAGTGACCGGACGCTGAACCCCAGCGTTCGATCGTTTCCAGTAAGCTTCCAGAAATGATTTTCCTAACTAGATGAGTCCGGTCATGCTTGACCAGACATAGCCAGCATCCGGTCACACGGTGTCTTCCTCTATGCTGTCATGTCAGCATGACCAGACGCAGCCTTCCAGCGTCCGGTCATGAGACCAAAAATGCATGCCCTCTGCTGCCACTGACCGGACGTGCCAGTCCAATCGAGACCAGCGTCCGGTCACTTATAGTGACCTCTGTCTTTTCTGTCTAGGGTGCCAGTGGCACCGTCAAACTATCCACACTCCGTCGGTGAAGTTCCTTACCCTTGCTCAAATGTGCTAACCACCAAGTGTATCACCTTGTGCACATGTGTTAGCATATTTTCACAAACATTTTCAAGGGTGTTAGCACTCCACTAGATCTTAAATGCATGTGCAATGAGTTAGAGCATCTAGTGGCACTTTGGTAACCACATTTCAATTCAAGTTTCACCCCTCTTAACAGTATAACTATCAAACCTAAATGTGATCACACTCTCTAAGTGTCTTGATCACCAAAACAAAATTCCTACCATTTGTACCTTTGCCTTGAGCCTTTTGTTTTTCTCTTTCTTCTTTTCAAGTCCAAGCACTTGATCCTCACCATGGCACCACTATCATCATGTCATGATCTTCATTTGCTTCACCACTTGGAATGTGCTACCTATTTTATGATCACTTGATAAACTAGATTGGCACTTAGGGTTTCATCAATTCACCAAAACCAAGCTAGAGCTTTTAGCGTTGTCGCTTCGCGTGCACCCACGCTGTTGCGTCGCATCGCCACTATCATTGCTGCGTGCCTGCGACACCGACACATGGCCGTGTCGCCGTTGGCTTGCAAATTAAGGTGTTGTGGCTGCGCAAACCATGTCGCCTCCATACGCGCACGTGTAGCTCTTGTGTGTGACCTTATCCTCGTCTATTGAGTGGCAAGCGCCATGCTACCTTCCCGGGTCACCTCCGCCTTTAATGGCGTTGCGACGGAGTCACCAAGCCACGCCAAGGCCAGCTCACAGCGCCGGTCAAATCCATGCAATTGAGTGTGCTTGATGGTTGAGTGGGATCCTAGCTACACGCCGAGCTCAGCCATTGTTGCAACCATACCATGTCGAGGCCCAATTTGAAGTTTCCCTCGCCGTCGACCATCTTAAGTCCCCACGGCCGTGCCCGTTCAATTCACCTTGCACCGTCCACCTCCGTTCAATTATTTGGCACTATGTCTTCGCCCTGTTCCCCTCCATCCCATGCGCACCCAATTTCCACCACCACTGCCTTCCCGGCGCTGTTGGCTCGGTTGCACCACTACCACCAAAGCGAGGCTTGCTGTGTGTGCATGGTCGGACACACCCAGTCCATCCCTAGTCAAGCCACCATGTCTAGTAGTTTCAGGGTGAGTCGCTGATGCCCATTCTTGAGTTCGTTCACGTCGTCTATGCTTTGGCTCACGGGAACATGGCCGCCATCACTAGGAGGAGTCTGCCGCCATAGAGGGAGCTCGGGACAACATCTCCGTTCACCGCTTCACTGCCCATCGCTTCGAGTTTGCATCTAGGTGAACATCGGCTCGCTATTGGGGGCGGGGAGGGGCTGGTCTGGCTGGCATGACTGCCCGGAGCCAGCGCCGCCATGTTGGTGTGCGCGTGTGTGCCCGAGGGTATGGCCATGGTAAAGAAGGAAAGGGGGATGGGCGTAATTGTAAGATAGCCGACTGAAGCAATAGTGCTATGGACATCGGTTGGATTCTATATTAGAGAGAGGATGTTTTAGCAAATGTACCGGCGCGCGTGGGCCTCCCCGTCGCGGGCCGTCATCACGCGGTTGGGCCGCATCCACGTGGGCCACGCTGGTGGGTCATGTGCACACGTGCAATCTACGGGAGTGGGCCGCTCCGCTCGCGGGCCGTGTAGTGGATATCGGTTTTTCATTTTCCAGTGAATTAGTAAAGGTTTATTCAATTTAGTTTTGAGCTGGACTTTGAAAAAATATAGTAAATTCTATAGATGTCCAAAAATAGTGAAACAAAATTTGTTAGGTTCACAAAAATGCTATCTAGCTGTTTGTGTAGTTAGTTTACAGTTATCTATGACAATGATAGATTCATTAATTAATTTAGGAGAGCTTAGTATTATTTAGCTTAATATTTGTTGGAATTTTTGTGGCAAATTGGTGATAGAATTGGCCATGAACTTTTTATAGTTGGTTCATTAGATTATTATGTGCTCACTATAAGTTTTGAAGCCCTTGAGTAGGTTGATAAATAGAGTTGCTAGTACTCCTTGTTTTAGTATACATATAGTAAATCAGTATTAAGAGTAAGAAAGCCTTTAGTTGCTAAGATAGTACATGCCATGTTTCATACTTGTTAGTGGTAACAATAGGTAACTTAGCACCTCAGTCGGTAGAACTAGATTAGTAACTTGATACGTGTGTTCGTATTTTAAGAGTTGTTGTTGCCATATTACTAAGTGTTGCATCATCATTTCATGCATGTAGATAATGAGTTGGTAGAGTTCGTGCCTACGAACGAACAGGACTTCAAGGAGATCATTGAAGAGTATGAGGAGGAGATTCTCATTTAGGAGGGAGCCTCGGAGGCATCAGTTGCTGACTTTGTTGACACACCACCTGCACAAGGCATGCCCTGGTGCATAACCCTTATTTTGAATGATCACTGGATATATATGATGTGCACTTACGTTATAGGCATTTTATGAAAACTACACGCATAAATATATCTACCTATGAGTCCTACTAGTATAGGTCGAGTAGCTGCTATGCTCCGGATTTTGGTAGCGTGAGTAACCTGTCGTTACTCACAATAGGTGATTATTATCACTCATGATAAAATGGTGGAAAGGAAAATGGAGACCGGGCAAGGATATGGTTTGGGTATTGGTGGGTGTAAGATGTTGTGTCCTGTGGCCAATGGGGCATAGCTTGGTTACATTTTTTCCCTATCTGTGTTGGTTAAGGACCGGCCGTTGCAATGGACGCTAGGCAAGTCATAGATTTATTATTCCTAGCACATACTTGCGTATGGGCGCAAGGAAGGCTTGTTGCTCTCTTGTTGTGGGTTCTAGCTCTTTCCGAACCGACTAATTAGAGGCAGGGATGGTGGAGGTCTAAGCACCGCACTAATTGCGGGACTCAGGAGCGGGGGCTTGGAGTCCAAGTTTGGATGGGGACCTGGACCCCTTGACAGGAGAGTGGTGAGTTGGTCCTGCTTGTACCTAGGGTACAAGTAGGGCATGTGTTTCAGGGTACCCAACTGGGCACATTGATTCATGAATCGCTACCATGTCGGTATGACTTGTCTAAACTCTAGCATCGTAGTAAGAACTTAAGGATGAAAGATGATGAAATGGAACTGTTTGCTCAACCCTTGCTTGAAAGTAGAACATGTGCTTACATAGAAGGGCTAGATAATAAATTAATCATGACTGCTAATATTAACTTACATAAGGATTCACTATTAGTATTGCTTTCTGCAAAAAGGAAACCAGCAAACCATAAAGCTTATCATATTCCTTGGAGTCAGGAAATTATTCCCACTAGTTGGATAAGTCTTGCGAGTACATTATGTACTCAGAGTTTATTTACCCCTATTACAGGTATTGCTTGAGACATAGCCGTTGTGTGAAGGATTCTTCTGGTGGGCACAGACGGATCCTTGCTTATTATCGATAGATGTTTACTTGTTGTTTATTTTCATTCCGCTGTTTAATATTCCACACTCTGAATTTGGTAATGTAATAATGCAATTTTTAAGAACTCTGGATGTATGAAATGGACTAAGCAATGTAAACTCATTCTCATTATTGGATCCTATGAAAAATGTGGATTATTCAGGATCTCCCTTGGGGTGTGCTCGACGGAATCTGCCCGATGTACCTCGCTCTCAGGGCGCTTAGTGTCTAGTGGAAGACGAGCGCCTCCGTAAGTGTGTTATTTCAAGTAGTTCTGCCACACCAGGGTGAGGTCAATACTGGCCGGGGGGGGTACTCACCAGCGATGAGGAGGTGGTGCGTGGGCAATGGCGGGATTAGGCGCACCCACTGATGGATGTGTTGACACCGTTTTTTGCACGTGTCAAAATAATCGGAGTGGATCAATCGGCAAGGGGAAAGTTATTGAATACTTTGATAGCCAATGAAAGCCAGTTTGTAAAAATGGTTGCCGATAGTTGGTGATGATCGATGGAAAGGTTGATTTGGACTCGGGCGTTGCCGATGAGGTTGGAGGAGTTGTTGTCGATGCCGATGAAAGGAGGCTTGAAGACTACTGCCGATGAGACAGGGAGTATGCCGATGAAGGAAGACTTGAAGACTACTGCCGATGAAGCAGGGAGTATGCCGATGAAGGAAGACTTGAAGCCTACTGCTGATGAAATAGGGAGTATGCCGATGGGAAGGAGGACAGTGAGATTTCCATCGTAGTTGAGGCGGACAGGGAAATAGATAGGAGTTGATTTCCTTTTCTGTATTTGTTAGGTTATGATTCGTGTAAGAGTCACGTGTTTCCTTAGATATGGGATTGGTGTCCTAGTTGTGTTTGGTTGTGTCTCTTTAGATCAGGGTATAAATATGGAGTAAGGGGCAATGTAATAGAATATATCAATCAATATCAAAACCAACTTTTACTCCTATTTGCATCTACTTTTCGGCGACTTCGTCAATTTGCATATTTTCCTTTTTACGAGTTCTCATTGATTCGGCGAGCTGCATCGCTTCAGTGCGATCTTCGGCGATTCTCGAGTTCCGCGTGAGCACCTCTTGGCCGTGACTTCCGGGCGTATCGCTGTTGTCAGGACCAAAGTGTTCGTTTCTTCATCCTTGTCGATTAGCAGGTCAAATCGACTGGCACGCTTTGGATATCGATTCGGGTATTAGCCCTTTGTGTTTGCAGATCACTTTTGCATCAACACATCTTTTGGCACGCTCGGTGGGACGTTTCAACCAATATGTTCAACTCCGAGATTGATCCGGGGAACATTATCGCAGTATCAGAAGAAGATCTCAAGGAAGAACAGAGGCAGGCTATGGAAAAGGCTGTAGAAGAATACAAGCAGCTTTGTCTGAGATCGTTTAGCTTGAACAAGAGTGGACAAGTCATCCAGAAGCAAGATTTGCCGTTGCCTCGGCAGGTTACCTTTGACTCCAATCCTGGTAAACTTCAAGAGATGGTTAATTCTGCAGTAAATCATGCTTTGATTAATCATTCCAATGTGCTGTCCAATACTGTTCATAATGCTGTGGTTCGAACTCTCAAAGAAGGACAAGCGGCACCACATTATGTTGGGCCTGCCTATCATCAACCAGAGCCGGCATCTGTCAAAACTCCATCGGCTCCTTCGGCCGTTGTGGGTACAGAAGTTACTTCCCCTCCAGTATTGGCAGGTTCACCTAATATACAATCTACACCGATACAATCAGATCAGGTGTTACCAGGAGGGCGAGTTCAGCTTAATACAGATCTATCGGCATCAGCTATGTCAGGCCCTGTGTCTCAGAATAACCAGATTCCTACTAATTGGTGGGGATATGGCATGCCTCCAGAGTCATCTGCTTTCAATCCTAGATTACCTCAAGTATTTGATGCAGCAGGAAGAGCGCCTATATCATCGGCCATTTCGCCGATGGCTCAAGTGCCTCAATATGCCGCAACTACTTCTGTACAACCAACTCCAGGAGGTTTCCAGATGCCTATGATTCAAACATTCAATTCAAGTCCATCGGCGAGCGTACTGCCGATGCAGCAGAAAGCCCCTGCTATGAGTCAAACTGGGGTTCAGTTCATGCCTCAAACCAGTTATAATTATCCAACAATATCAGCAAATTACCAGCCATCGGTAAGTTTTGTGCCGATGAGTTCTAATAATGATTGGTCAGGACAGTTACCTGTTCAACATACAGTTCAGCGAAATCAGCAGGTTGCAGGGATTCAACAAGGTCATATGCAAGCTGGTTTCCAGAATCAAGCATCGGCAGCCCAGCCGATGAATCCTTTCCAACAGGTTAATGGACCACAAGTAGCGGCAAATATGCCGATTGCTGGAGATCGTGGGCCACAAAGATATGTGGAAGGATGTCAGCAGGCACCTCCTGTAGAAATTCAACCAGTTCGTCAGCAGGAGGCTGATGCTTTTTGGGCCGATAAGATAGCAGAGATTATGAAGGATCAGTTTGGGATAAAGCCCAAGGTCAATACTTATTCTTATCGGACTCCATACCCTCCTGCATACGATTTAATTCCTCTCCCAAATCGGTACAAGGTACCGGATTTCACTAAATTCTCTGGGCAAGATGATACATCAACAATGGAACATGTCAATCGCTTCATTATTCAATGTGGAGAGGCAGCTAACAGAGATGAATTAAGAGTTCGATTATTTTCATCATCTTTGTCTGGATCAGCATTTACATGGTTCATTTCATTGCCACCAAATTCTATTATTACTTGGGTTGATCTAGAAAAACAATTCCACAAGTATTTCTTTGCTGGAATCCATGAAAAGAAGCTTACCGATTTAGTAAAATTGAGACAGCGTAATGATGAATCGGTAGAGAGCTTTGTACAAAGGCTACGAGATGTAAAAAATAAGTGCTACAGCCTGGTGCTGGATGATCGGCAGCTTGCCGATTTGGCTTTCCAGGGGTTATTGCCACATCTTAAGGACAGATATGCTTCTCAGGAGTTTGAAAGCCTCAGTCATCTTGTGCAAAGGATCTCTGATCAAGATACTAGGGTTTTTGAACCTAAAAAGAACTGGAGTAAAAAGGTATCATTTGTTGAAGAAGTAGGAGATTCTGACTCTGATGAAGAACCAGTTATCGGCTTAGCTGAGTGGGTTAAGAATAAAAAGCCGATATCATGTCCCTTTGGTCAAAAAGAGCCAGAAAAGTTTACCTTTGATATCACCAAGGCCGATAAAATATTTGATCTTCTGCTTCAAGAGGGCCAAATTAAGCTGTCACCTAATCACGTGATCCCATCGGCAGAAGAGTTGAAGAAGATTTTGTACTGCAAATGGCACAATGCAACTTCACACAGTACAAATGAGTGCAAGGTATTCAGGCAATAGTTACAATCGGCTATTGAATCTGGGAGAATTAAGTTTGGTACTTCCAAGACCCAGAAGCCGATGAAAATTGATCAACACCCTTTTCCAGCAAATATGTTGGATGCCAAAGGAAAGACCAAGGTATTGACGTCAGAGGCTGCTGAGAAAAACGCGTCAGTAGACCCCCAACATCGGATAACTACCGATGATGCAAAGAGTAAGGGTTTGCTAGGGGAAAGCAGTAGTTCCAAAAAACCTCCTCGACCTGGCATTGTGATTACTCATCGAAGGCAGCAGGAGGGTTGGCGTCAACGTAATGACCGATATCGGCAACAGCAAGAAATGAGACGTCAGGAAGAGTGGAATCGACATAAAGATCATTGGAGATGTTCGTTCTTCATCCATTGCTAGGAAGAAGGTATTAAATTGCCAACTGTTGAAAATTGCCCTGAGTGTAATGGTTATTACGGAGTCAATCGTTCAGAAAGGAGGTTTCAACGTGGTAATCAGGGTTTGTCTATCAACGAGCCGATCAGAGGCAGAGCATCAGTGCATGATCGGCTGGGGGGCAGACTTAGTGTACATGAGAGGCTTGGTAAACGCGCTGGATATTTTCCAAGGAATCAAGAGGAGCTTGAGGAGATGGCAAACGCAAGAGTTCCCGATGAGGAGATATTCTACAGGGACCCTAATATACGTCGCGTAGAACTAACTAGGACTTGTTATCAGCCGGTTTGGAAAACCAAGTTTCCTCGATGGTGCCCAGAGGGTCTGACAAAGACGCAGAGAAGGAGGATGCAACGTGAGCGTCAGGAGGATTTATACCAGGAGGAAAATTCCTCCAATGAAAGGCCTGGTCATCAGCAGTGGCAGGTAAAACACAAAAATAAGGGTCCATCGGCAGATGTTAATATGGTATTCATGTTGCCGATGGAGTTTCTGGCACTATCTGATAATGAGGAAGAAGTTGTTTTCCCTGATCAAGTAGCTCAGCTAACGCTAGATCCAATGATGGCTGTTTTTGAGAAACCTACCGATGATGAGAGACAGCATCTTAAGGCTTTATTTGTGAAGGGCAGAGTTGATGGGCAGCCTGTGTCTAAGGTACTTATTGATGGAGGGGCTGCGATTAATATTATGCCTTACGTGATGTATCGGAAACTTGGTAAGGGAGATCAAGACTTGACCAAAACCGATATGATGTTGAAAGATTTTGAAGGCAATGTGTCACCGGCTAAAGGGGCAGTATGCGTTGAATTGACCATCGGCAGCAAAACCTTGCCAACGACGTTCTTTGTTATCAACGGCAAGGGTGCATATAATCTGCTTCTAGGGAGGGATTGGATTCATGCTAATTGTTGTGTTCCTTCTACAATGCATCAATGCCTCATACAATGGATTGGGGATAAGATTGAGGTCGTCCCTGGTGATTCTTCTTATATCATCGCATCGGCAGAATCAGATACTTATGAGCGAACTAAATGCATATCAGGAGAAGCTTGGGAAAAAGAGTTCCTTAGAGTTACTGATTATGAAATTCCACCGATCCAAGCAGTCGGTTCTGAAGAGGAGTTTTAATGGATAGGTTTGCCGATGATGGAAAATTAGGTCAAGGGTTCACATCGGCAGATGATTTAGTAGAAGTAGATATCGGTGATGGTGATAGGTCAAGACCTACTTTTATTAGTGCTAGGTTAAATTCCAAGTGTAAGCAGCGAATAACAGATTTGTTAAAAGAATATAAAGATTGTTTTGCTTGGGATTATACTGAGATGCCTGGATTAGACCGATCGATAGTTGAACATCGGTTACCTATCAAATCTGGATTTCGGCCACATCAGCAGCCAGCGCGCCGATGTAACCCTAATGTACTTCCTGACATTAAGGCCGAAATAACTAAATTAATTGAAGCAAAGTTTATTCGGCAATGTCGATACGCAGAGTGGATCTCTAATGTGGTTCCTGTTTATAAGAAAAATGGGAAACTTCGTGTTTGTATTGATTTCAGGAATCTCAACAAAGCCACACCGATGGATGGCTATCCAATGCCGATTGCTGATTTGTTGATTGATGCTGCGGCTGGACATCAAATTATTAGCTTCATGGATGGTAATGCAGGTTACAATCAAATATTCATGGCTGAGGAGGATATTCCCAAGACTGCTTTCAGATGTCCAGGACATGTGGGGTTGTTCGAGTGGATAGTCATGACGTTTGGTTTGAAAAATGCCGGTGCTACTTATCAAAGGGCTATGAACTTTATTTTTCATGAGTACATCGGCACATTAGTGGAGATCTACATTGATGATGTAGTGATTAAGTCTGGAGATATCACAGCACATTTAGCCGATCTGCGAAAGATACTGGAGTGCACAAGGAGGCATGGATTGAAGATGAATCCTAATAAATGTGCATTCGGTGTATCGGCAGGACAATTCTTGGGTTTTATGGTGCATCAACGGGGCATTGAAATCAGTAGGAAGTCTATTGATGCAATTAATAAGGTGATTGCTCCTGCCAATAAGACTGAATTACAATCTTTGATCGGTAAGATTAATTTCATTAGAAGATTCATATCTAATCTGTCGGGTAAGATCAAGGCTTTCAGCCCACTACTTAGATTGAAAGCTGATCAGGAATTTGTATGGGGAGTTGAACAGCAATTAGCCCTTGATGAAATTAAGAAATATTTATCAAATCCTCCAGTGCTAGTTCCACCTCAACATGGGAAGCCTTTCAGGTTGTATTTGTCAGCTGATGATACAGTTATCGGTTCAGCTCTTATTCAAGAATTTGAAGGGAAGGAGCGTGTTGTTTATTATTTGAGCAGAAGATTAGTGGATGCTGAGACGAGGTATTCGGCTATCGAGAAATTGTGTCTGTGCTTATACTTTTCTTGTATCAAATTAAGGCATTATTTGTTATCTGCCGAATGTACGGTCATATGCAAAGACGATGTGGTCAAGTATATGTTGTCGATGCCGATATTAAGTGGTAGAATCGGCAAGTGGATTTTAGCATTATCAGAATTTGAACTACGCTACAAATCAACTAAGGCAGTTAAAGGGCAAGTGATGGCTGATTTTGTCACTCAGCATTGTAACACGGTGGATTCTCTGGGGATTGCTCCCTGGACACTTTTCTTCGATGGGTCCACATGTGGTGAAGGAGCAGGTATCGGCATTGTGTTAATTTCACCTCAAGGAAAGAAGTATGAGTTTTCATTGCCGATTGTTGCTACAGCGACAAATAATCAAGCTGAATACCAAGCCTTGATAAAGGGGTTAGAATTGCTGAAGGAGATACGTGCCGATGTTGTTGAAATCTTTGGTGACTCTATGCTAGTTATAAATCAATTGGCTGGAATTTATGAATGCCGAAGTGAAGCCTTGATTTCGTATTATGAAAGGTGTTTGCAATTATTGAAAGGATTTAGAGATTTTCGTCTTGAGCATATCTCTCGATTGCATAATGAGGAAGCTAATCGACTAGCTCAGCATGCTTCAGGGTATCAGACCATTCAGGAAGTGCTAACATCGGCAGTTGATACCGATGACTGGAGGAAAGAGATTGTCGATTATTTAAAGGATCCAGGTAGAAAGGTTGAGAGACGTATAAGGTTCCAAGCTACCAAATATGTGCTCCTCGATGATGAATTATATTATCGAACTATAGATGGAGTTTTACTCAGATGTGTTAGCAATGATGAATCGAAAAACTTGATGGGTGAAATTCATGAAGGAGTATGTGGGGCACATCAATCGGCTTTCAAGATGAAATGGATGATCAGAAGGAATGGGTACTATTGGCCGACTATTCTTGAAGATTGTTTTAAATATTTTAAGGGATGCCAGGGGTGTCAAAAGTTTGGTAATATTCAAAGAGCGCCTGCATCGGCTATGAATCCTATAATCAAACCATGGCCGTTCCGGGGATGGGCTATTGATCTCATTGGTCAGATTTATCCGCCATCGAGTAAAGGACATAAATTTATTCTGGTTGCTACTGATTATTTCACAAAGTGGGTTGAGGTAATTCCTCTAAAAAAGGTGACATCGGTCAATATGATTGATTTTGTGAAAGAGCATATTGTTTACCGATTTGGTATTCCTCAGACTATCACTACCGATCAGGGTACTATGTTTACATCAGGAGAATTTGATGAGTTTGCTGTAGGTATGGGAATTAAAATTTTAAATTCTTCTCCATATTATGCTCAAGCTAATGGTCAAGCTGAGGCTTCTAACAAAGGGATCATCAAACTCATTAAGCGCAAAATTGAAGAAAATCCTAGGAGGTGGCATACAGTATTAAATGAAGCCTTGTGGTCATATCGGATGTCATGCCATGGTGCAACCAAAGTAACGCCTTATCAGTTAGTATATGGACACGATGCAGTGTTGCCTTGGGAAATTAAGGTTGGCTCTAGACGAATACGTTCTCAAAATCAGCTGACAGCCGATGAGTATAATACTCTTATGAAAGATGAGTTGGAAGATGTGGCGGGTCATCGGTTAAGGGCTTTAGTTAGTATTGAAGAAAATAAGAAAAGAGTAGCTAGATGGTATGACAAGAAGGTGAAAGTAAAAGAGTTTGCCGATGGAGATCTGGTCTGGAAATTGATTTTACCGATTGGGACTAAAAGTTCAAAGTTTGGAAAGTGGTCTCCTAATTGGGAAGGTCCATATCGGATAAATCAGTCTATTCCTGGTAATGCATATATTTTAGAAACCCTCGAAGGGGTTGTGTTTCCCAGAGCGTTAAATGGAAAATATTTAAAGAAATATTACCCTAGTATCTGGACAGATGCATAAAAGTATAAGTGCCGATAACAGTACTATCGGCTAGAATTATGCAAGGGTATCAATGTCTCATAAAGTGCCGATACAATAAATAAGATTACACGTTCAGCAAGGATTGGATAGCTAATATCGCACGCAGGCGAATCTGGTCAGCTTCTTCCATTTCTTTGATATCGTCATCGGCAGCACCTTCCACAGGCTTGAGTTTCTTCTTCATGGCTAAAGCTTTGCGAGCTTGGATATCTCTTTCTTGCTGAAGGGCTTTGACGGCATTGGGTAGCTGGTTTTCTTCTTGTTGAGCATGAGTTAAGGCTGCATCGATTTCTTTCAATTCGGCCAATAGAGCTGCCTTCCTTGCCGATAGATCCAAGATTTTCTGCTTAAGTGCAGCACCCGAAGTCTGCAAGTTGACGATGCCCTTGTGCTTCTCATCAGCGATTTGTTTCAGTTGTAGCATCTCTTCTTTAAGTTGAGCTTGAGCTGCTCTATCGGCAATGCGCTGAGCAGCCCGTTGATATTGCAGTTGACGGCTTTCTAAGTGAGCTGCTGGGAAGAGTATTTCTTCAACATCGGCAGGGACCTGGCCACGAATTGTTTTGAAAATTGCCTTTGCGGGGTCCGAGTCATCTACCAGTTGGGCGGTACCTTGCTGTAGCAAGTTCAGGAGGGTTTCCAACTTAGATTTAGTCTCTGCCGATATTGTTCCCAGTGCAAGGGAAGAACTTGTTTCCTCTCCATCGTCGTCAGAAATGTCAATAGCAAAGGAAAATAGGCTGTTCGGGGAATCTTGTTCCTGAGAGAAAGACAAGGAGATCAATCAGGGGTAAGTATGAGTATTGTAAAATCAGATAGGTTGATCGGTTTACCTGTTTCAAGGCAATTTCCTGTGCTTGGCTGGAGGAAGCAACCTGGAGTATGTCGTGTGGATCGGCTGAGCTTGCCGATGGGATATCCTCTGTGACTTCATCGGTGGTGGGCTCTTGAGGTATGATGACTAATGACATTGGGGCAGATGCAGGGATCGGCATAGACCTTTGTCGTTTTGGCTGTGCTTCAGTATCTGTTGAAGCTTTGCGCTTGGCTTGGACATCGGCAACGATTGGCTGGGGGGCATCGACATTTGTTGGTTGTGAAGCTTGGGCATCTGGTACGTTTGCCGATGTACCCAATTGTTGCTGCAAAACAAGTGTAAGATATGATATTTAACAGATAAAATGTAAAGTCAAGAAGCTACCTCTGAAGGAGTGGTGCTTGATATCGGCGGAATTGCCGATGACGATCCCGTAGCAGCTCTTACCCCCTGATGATTAAGGTTAATATAGTTTGTGATCGGCATAAGTGAAAATAAACAAGGTTGTTACCTTAAAGGCTTTGACCAAGGTTGTAGCAGCAGCCGATGGGGTAGCCCTGGATGTAGCCAATTTGGACTTAGAAGTGATGGTCTTAGTACGAATCTTCTGGTGGGTCAAAGCGGCTAAGGTGGGAGCGTTGTAGCCGATCAGCGATGTTGGGGAAACAGGACGGAGGTTGAAGGGTTTCCCACTTTTGCTCACCGATGGTGCTGGGTTGTTAACCTGTTACAAGGGAATCAGTTACTGATAAATGAAAGGAAAAGCAGAAGGGAGTTCAAGGAAACTTACCGCGTCGTCAGGGATGGCATATTCAGAATCGATCATGTGCCGATATGTGTGAGCAGAAGTCGCGAACAGTTGCTCTTTCCACTCTCGCCACCATTGCTTGTATGACTCGGTGATGAAAGATATTGGTGTCCAGGTGGATATATCAACATCTGTGGTATCGGCATCAGGAGAAAGTTGTACTACCTTGTTCCAGTCTGTTCCGCAGGTGATTGTTTCCCTGGGTTTGATCACATCGGCAAAGCAGAGTTTGATTGGCAGTTGCCCAAAAGCCAATTGGCGGGATACTGCCGATGGGTTGTAAAATTCATATGTAATGTTGGTGTTTTTCCCGCTGCCGAATGTGTTTACTGGAATTGCCCTGGGAGTGATGATAGCCATCATGAGCTCATTATCTTGATTCAGAGTGTCATCGGCAAAGTTGAAAAGAAGGGGGAATCTGTTTTCTTCGTCGATATAAGGCACCCAGGCCCTATGATCACGAGAAAGACCATTATAGAAGCTTTGAAAGAATCTGCCGATTTGGTCTTCGTTGGCTTCTGTTCCAGGAAGGACAATTATGGCTTCACCAAAATTGAGGGGTGAGCGTGTTGCCGATTCATCATCCCCGAGCACATAATCTTCAGCAATTTCTCGTGGGAATTGTTGAGCAAAAAAGTCCCATTGCAAACGCTTGTGCATATGGGCATTCAGCCACATGTTGATGAACCACCACGGGCCTCCCAGGTTGCCGATGGGTTCGCCAAGCAGAAGTTTCTGAGACACTTGGTGAAGAAGATGATAAGTGGAGGTCAGAAGGTATCGGCCAAGAGGAAACCTTACGCCATTAGCCAGAAGTTCAGCTGCAGGGAGGAAGGCGTTGGTTGGTCCTACTGATCGACCACAGAAGATAAATTTTTCTAACCACATATTCAGGAATGTGGCATGTTCCCTCTGGCTAGGTGTCCCGGTTTTCTGGTATTCTTGAATATATCCTGTCCAACCGCCGATGTTACGGGTATTCACTCTATATTCAGGCTTTCTACCATAGATGGAGCCTTCATCGGCAGTTGAGATGTCCAAGCCAGTAAGCATGTGGACATCGGCAAGGGTAGGGGTAGCTGGGCCATGTCCAAACATAAAAGTATTGGTCGTATCTGACCAGAAATAAGCAGCTGCAATTATCATTGATTCATTTTTCTGCATATCGGCAATAGAGAGCCTGATACATTGGTCTAACTTTTGTTCTGCCCAGTATACTTGCATCGATCTATTGACCCTCAAATACCAATCTTTCCACCCTTTGGTGGTTTTGGGCCAAGATCGGAATGTGTCTTTCCACAAGTTCAGAGAGAAATTTTGGGCTCTAAAGGGGATTCTGTTAACCTCTGCGTTGATCAGATCGGTTGGATCTGGGTTGCCCATTGGTCCAAGGCATTGGACGTGTGGCTGATCGGTTGGGATAATTAATTTGTTGCGCAGTTCCTAAGGTTATGGAATCCAGAAGACAGAAGAAAGGAAAAATCACCAACTGAATAAATTTGCAAAAAGATCAAAGTAAAAGGTAATGGAAGTAGAGCGAACCACGGGGACGTCGAAGTTGATGGCCATTGCCTTGAGGAAGGTGGAGATACGAGCCGGGAACTTGAAGTTAGCGCCGGAGAAGGGTTCTTGTTGGTTGAGGTCGCGCGGTTGTTCGTCGGAGTCGCCGCCGGAGAGAGAGAATGCCAAGGATTGGAGGCTGAAGATAGAAAATGAGGGTTCCGGAGAAATCTATTTATAAGCCGGCCAGAATAAGGGTATTTTGGACTTATCTCTATGACGCGCGCATATAGGTCAAGGCGGTGCAGGGGGATATGGTAACTATTCACGCGATAATCAGGGGATTGTACAGATGAGTTGATAACAAGTAATCATGGCTTGGAAGGGATATTGATACATGATATTTTAATTCTTAAAATGGCAGCATTATCATGTTAAGATCTTGCCGATGGGTTGTTGTTTTGGTATCTCAATCAAGGCAAGAGTCGTTGGCGATTGTGCGATATTTACTGAAATGCGTGGATCAAGATTAGATTTGATTGGATTTGATAACAAATCAAGTTTTGGCTTGGAGAATGAGTTACGGTAATTGGGCAAAGGCAAGTGTTATCTGGAGTAAATTTCGGAGCATTAATGGTTTTATACTCCGAAATTGGGGGGCATGTGTTGACACCGTTTTTTGCACGTGTCAAAATAATCGGAGTGGATCAATCGGCAAGGGGAAAGTTATTGAATACTTTGATAGCCAATGAAAGCCAGTTTGTAAAAATGGTTGCCGATAGTTGGTGATGATCGATGGAAAGGTTGATTTGGACTTGGGCGTTGCCGATGAGGTTGGAGGAGTTGTTGTCGATGCCGATGAAAGGAGGCTTGAAGACTACTGCCGATGAGACAGGGAGTATGCCGATGAAGGAAGACTTGAAGACTACTGCCGATGAAGCAGGGAGTATGCCGATGAAGGAAGACTTGAAGCCTACTGCCGATGAAATAGGGAGTATGCCGATGGGAAGGAGGACAGTGAGATTTCCATCGTAGTTGAGGCGGACAGGGAAATAGATAGGAGTTGATTTCCTTTTCTGTATTTGTTAGGTTATGATTCGTGTAAGAGTCACGTGTTTCCTTAGATATGGGATTGGTGTCCTAGTTGTGTTTGGTTGTGTCTCTTTAGATCAGGGTATAAATATGGAGTAAGGGGCAATGTAATAGAATATATCAATCAATATCAAAACCAACTTTTACTCCTATTTGCATCTACTTTTCGGCGACTTCGTCAATTTGCATATTTTCCTTTTTACGAGTTCTCATTGATTCGGCGAGCTGCATCGCTTCAGTGCGATCTTCGGCGATTCTCGAGTTCCGCGTGAGCACCTCTTGGCCGTGACTTCCGGGCGTATCGCTGTTGTCAGGACCAAAGTGTTCGTTTCTTCATCCTTGTCGATTAGCAGGTCAAATCAACTGGCACGCTTTGGATATCGATTCGGGTATTAGCCCTTTGTGTTTGCAGATCACTTTTGCATCAACAGGATGTGGCCTGGCCAAAGCTGGAGCGTGGAGCCCTAGCCACGTGCATCGGAGCCCAGGACCGGGCGACTCTGTGGTGGGGGTGCGCTAGTGATGAGCAGTCCCAGGCAAGGGGCATGAGATGTCTTTAGGGCCCTTGCGCACCCGAGGGGCAGGTGGTAGGATTGAGAAGGGCCCTCGACAGGCTAGCGACGTGCATGGCTGGGCGTGATGTGTAGCGCGGCAGCGGCGGGCAAAGGCGATGGAGCTCCTATGCATGGTGAGCTAGATCGATGTGGTGCGGAGAAGAGTAAGGGTGGAGCGGTGGTGAGCTCGGCTTGGCTTGTGACCACACGCATCAATGAAAATGGCGTGGCAAGGGTGCTCAGTCGCTTCCATGGCTAACACACCCATGACGAGCATCGAGAGCAAGAGGGAGGGAGAGCGAGCAGCGGCTCAACAACCTCTAAAAGGCAGAGGGTAGGAGCAACGCGGCATGTGTGGCCATGGCGGAAAGGTCTACTGGAAGGCAAGCACCTCTGTAAGTATGTTATTTCAGGCGGTTCAACCACAGTTGGTACCAGAGCCAATAATGAGTCTATGGGTTTTATCACTCTTTTACAAAACCTAAAAACTTGACCAACAAAGTTTGTGAAAAGTAGGATGCGATAAAATTATGTAAATAAGTATAAGCCCTAGCAATATAGTCTATCTAGGATAGAGGCACTAGTTTTATCTAATCAGTTTTCTACAGGTACACTAACTTATGCTGCATAAGGATCGTTTAGCATACAAAAAGTGAGTGTATGATGTGCCAAAAAATTCTTATGAATGCCGCTATATTCCAGCTTGAGTGAACGTATAGGCCGATGAATGCATCATGATAAGAGAATCTTGCTAAAACTAAATCCCCCCTACACGTATAATTTGGATTAGTAAATTGGTAGGATAAACTAAAAGAATGCTTTAATAAACATCTTATCATTTCTCTAATCCCTTATTTCAAATATGGAGGGGTGTCCTAAGTGGTTGGTTCCTATCTGTTATAGATGAACCTAAGGTCCGGTCGTGGGAGCACCAGTGCCGGAGTGGGCCATGGTCCTAGCGAAGGCCAAGGTGAAAGTGGCCGGGGCAATGGGAACAGCAATGGGGAGAGCCATGAGGCTCCACATCTGGCTCCTCCTCCTCCTCCACTGCCATCTCTGATGACTCATGCGGAGATGATGGTAGAGATGTTGGCTACTCGTCGTGAGTCAGCCCGTGCCATGGAGCTATTGGCATAGGCTATCGGTGGCTTCGCCCGTGGAGGCCATGGAGGCAATGGTGGGAACAGGTGTGGTGCCCGTGGTCCTGAGGGACCCTACTCTTATCAAGATTTCTTAAAGACGCACCCACCCATGTTCACGCCCATGGCTAAGCCTCTAGATGCGGAGCATTGGCTTCGCATTCTAGAGCAAAAGTTTCTGCTACTCACCGTAACTGATGAGCAAAGAGTGCGCTTTGCGAGGCAACAACTGTTGGGATCTGCTAGTGCATGGTGGGACACATTTAATGCCTTGCAGCCGGTGGATCACTGTGTGACCTGGCAGGAGTTCACTGTGGCCTTCAGAGAGTATAGTATTCCTGTTGGTGTTCTAAATAGGAAGTTGACAGAGTTTCTGGACCTTTGGCAAGGAAGCATGTCCGTGATGGACTATGTTAACAAGTTCAACCACTTGTCGTAGTATGCTGGGACTCATGTTGATTCCGATGAGAAGAAGAGAGACCATTTTTATCATGGCCTCTCGTGCATCTTGTAGAAGGAGTTATATATTGGGAACTATCAGACCTTTGGGGCGATGATGAATGTTGCTATTGCCATCGAGGGCTTGCAGCATGACTCTCAGGCAGAATGGAAGCACAAGCGGGTGGCTACTGGGTCTTCTAGTCATCTCTAGGCGCCGAAGGTATAGGTTGTTAGGCGGGTGCCCTACTAGCCCTTGGGTGGGCATTCGTTTCAATAGCCTTAGTTGACCTTTTAGGCTCCTTCCACTCAGTGTCGTGCACCTACCTAGTAGGTGCAACACCAGCAGCCCCAAGGATAGCAGGTCCCACCTCATCTAGGACTAGGGAGCAAGCCTAGTGCTTGTTTCAAGTGTGGCAAGGAAGGCCACTATGTCTGGGAGTGTCCGCAAAACCAGCCAGCCTAGTCGGCTCAGCCTTCAGCTAACTCTAAGCTAATCAAGCAGACAATTATCAAGAAGAAAGTGCCAGTGAGCCGATCTAGATAGGTTAATTTCATGAAGGCTGAGGAAATATTGCAAAATGAACTGGTGATGGCTGGTATGTTCACCATTGATTCTCATCTAGCTTATGTGTTGTTTGATTCTGGTGCATCACATTCATTCATGAGCATGGGATTTGCACACCGACACAATATACCTCTTATGGCTATACCTTTTGCATATAGAATCAGTACTCTAGGTGCACAGTTGTGCGTTAATACTCGGACGGACACAATGGGCTTAGTATTAGCCACTCACACTTACCGTCTCCAGTTCATGGTGCTGCCTGGGCAAGACATTGATGCAATTCTGGGAATGAACTGGTTATGAGTATATGGGGTAGTTTTGGATCTGAAGCAGAGTGTTGTGGAGTTATAGCTTCCTTCTTCTAAGGATAGGATGTCTCTTCTTATGCCTAGAGATCCAGTCATACTTGTTGCTGCTCATGCTGAAGCCTCTCCTGATCTTGCCTCTATTCTTATGGTATATGAGTTCTCAGATGTCTTTCCTGAAGATCTACCTAGGTTGCCACTAGAGAGAGATGTGGAGTTCTCCATTGAGTTAGAGCCTGGCACTGCTCCTATCTCCCGATGCCCGTACCGCATGGCCCCGAAGGAATTGGCTGAAATGAAGAAATAGTTAGAAGAGTTGTTGGAAAAGGGATTCATCCATCCTAGCTCTTCACTATGGGGTTGTCCAGCCATTTTTATGAAGAAGAAGGATGGCACTCTTTGGATGTGTGTGGATTACCGCCCTCTCAATGCGGTAACCATTAAGAACAAGTATCCTTTACCTCGTATTAAAACTTTGTTTGATCAACTAGATGGTGCCAAGGTGTTCTCCAAGATTGATCTTCGTTCAGGCTATCATCAAATCAAGATTAGACCACAAGATATACCAAAGACAATTTTTTCTACTAGGTATGGGTTATATGAATACCTAGTCATGTCTTTTGGTCTCACTAATGCTCTTGCATTTTTCATGTATCTCATGAACTCAGTCTTTATGCCGGAGTTGGACAAATTTGTGGTGGTATTCATTGATGATATCTTGATATATTACAAGAACAAGGAAGAGCATGCCCAACACCTTCAGATAGTACTGACTCGATTGAGGGAACACAAGTTGTATGCCAAATTCAGCAAGTGTAAATTTTGGTTAGATCGAGTGCAGTTTTTGGGACATGTTCTGACACCAGAGGTTATTTCTATAGATCCAAGCAAGGTGTAAGATGTGCTAAATTGGAATTATCCAAAGTCTGTGCATCAAATTCGTTAGTTCCTTGGTCTTGATGGATATTATCGGTGCTTCATCCTAGATTTCTCCAAGATAGCTCAGCTGATGACCAAGCTAGTCTAGAAAGATGCCAAGTTTGTTTGGAGCTCGGCTTGTGAAGAAGCCATTCAAGCTTTGAAGAACCTTTTTACTACTGCTCCTGTCTTGGCCCAACCAGATATTAATAGACATTTTGATGTATATTGTGATGCCTTGAAGACAGGGTTGGGATGTGTGCTTATGCAGGAAGGGCGTGTGATAGCTTATGCTTCACGCCAACTGAAAAAACACGAAGTGAATTACCCCACCCATGATTTAGAGTTGGCTGCTGTGGTCCACGCTCTAAAAATTTAGAGGCATTATTTGTTAGGCAACAAAGTACACATTTTTATAGATCATAAGAGCCTCAAATATATTTTTACTCAGTCTGAGTTAAATATAAGGCAAAGGAGATGGTTGGAATTGATCAAGGATTATAACTTGGAGGTACATTACCACCCAGGAAAGGCTAATGTGGTAGCTGATGCTTTGAGCCAGAAGTCATATCAGGTTGAAGAAACACCTTTGTCTCTCAACCATGCAGAGGTGCTGGCTCACATTGCCTTTGTCTCATAATTACTTGAGCAGATTATTATGGAGCAAAGACAAGACACTTTAGAAATTCCTCACATCAAGAAATTGATTGCCGAAGGGCGTGGTCCTCAGTTTAGTATTGATGAGCAAGGGGTAGTAAGGTATAAGAACAGATTTGTGGTTCCATCAAATGAGGAGATTAGAAGGAAGATTTTGAATGAAGCACACTATTCCAAATTGTCTATCCATCCTGGCAGCAATAAGATGTACCATAATTTGCGCCACTTGTATTGGTGGTCTAACATGAAGCAGGACATCACCAAGTATGTCGTGGAGTGTGACATTTGTGGGAGAGTTAAGGCCAACCACATGCGTACCCCAGGATATTTACAGCCTTTGCCTATTCCTATGTAGAAATGGGAAGATATTTCAATGGATTTCATTGTGGGTTTACCCCACACATCCAAGGGCTATAACTCTATTTAGGTCATTGTGGATTGCCTTACCAAGTCAGCTCATTTTCTCCCAGTGAATCCAAAATATTCTGCTAGAAAGTATGCCGAGTTGTATTTGGACCGGACTGTGACCCTGCATGGAGTCCCCCTTACTATTGTTTCTAATAGAGGGTCAGTTTTTATCTCTCGCTTCTAAGAGCAACTCCAGGAGTGTCTTGGTACTAGCCTCCTCCATAGTTCAGCCTATCACCCACAGACTGATGGCCAAATAGAAAGGGTAAACTAGGTACTAGAAGATATGTTGAGAGCTTCTACCATTTCTTTTCTAGAGAAGTGGGACGGATGCTTGAAGTTAGCTGAGTTTTCCTACAACAATAGCTATCAAGAAAGCATTCACATAGCACCCTTTGAAACTCTATATGGGAAGAAATGTAGGACACCACTCAACTAGGTTGAAGTGGGGGACCATGGATACTTTGGGCCTGACTTCATCAAAGAAGCTTGAGAGCAAGTCAGCATTATTCAGAGTCATTTGAAGGCAGCTTAGAGCCGATAGAAAGCTTATGTGGACAAGCAAAGAAGGCCTTTGCAGTTTATAGTTGGGGATTATATGTACCTCAAGGTGTCTCCTATGAGAGGGGTGCATTGGTTTGGTGTGCATGGCAAGCTAGCTCCTCGATACGTGGGTCCTTACAAAATTTTAAAGCAGTGTAGCCCAGTTGCTTATCGTCTTTGACTTCCAGATATTTTATTGGTGGTACATGTTGTGTTCCACATATCTCAGTTGAAGAAATGTTTGTGGGTGCCTAATGAAGCTATGGAAATAGAAGGGCATCTTCTCCAGCCTGACTTGATGTATATGAGCATCCTGTCAAGATCCTAGATGAGAAAGAAAGAGTGACTCAGAACCATGTGATAAAGTTCTATAAGGTTCAGTGGCAAAACCACTCGAAGGATGAAGCAACGTGGGAGTAAGAAAGTTACATCCTAGAGCATTATCCCCACCTTCTTTTTGGTCACTAAGGTAGTTGTTTACATTGAAATGTATCCCTATCTCCTTTCCCACACTAGGCACATGAAATCTTGGGACGAGATTTTATTTTAGGAGGGTAGATTTGTAACACCATCAGTGTTACACTATAAATCTTTTGCCAAAACACTACATGGGCATCATGTTTATGTGATAGTATATGTAATATAGTGTGTAAATCAAATTCTGTGACCTGAAATGTTCATTGGAAACACGAAACAAAAGTTACATTCAATGTCACGTTATGTCACTTAGGGTTGTAAATGAATTTTTATTAAGCAAAGATGATATAGAATGTATATACAGAATTTTAATAAAGTTTGTAGTACAAACTTCATAGGTGATGATGAAATACCTACGATCGAGAAATGAATTCCCTAGCTAGCATGTTGGTAGCTTGGAAATCGAGGTTGACGCGAATCTAGGCAAGACTTAGTCAAATTTCTTAAGTCAGAAATTGGTTTGATGAGGTCAAGTTTGGCAATTTTTGTAGGAGATTTAGGTTAAGTAATGGTGGGGTATTAGGGCTTGTTTCAGTAGTTTAACATACCCTCTTGAGGATAGAAAAGGTGGTTTGGCGCCTGAAGTAACGAGTTTGATTTTTGCGGTGTCAACGTCTGGACGCGGTCACCGTGCTCCGGTGCCGTCGGCGGCACGCTGGCCGAGGGCGTGCGCATGCCAGTCGTGCTCGGCTAGCTATGGTGGCCGGCGTCCCAGGCTGGCAGCGGGCCTGCCTCACCGCCGTGATGCATGCTGTTGCTGCTGTTGGTGCCCTAGAGCCGCCCACATCGCCCTGTTGCTAGTCCTACTCTGCCAGTCACCGTCGCCGTTCACTCGGGTGTGTGGCATCACAGGGCCACAACCATCCTCGCTAGCATGCATGTTTCCTTTGTGTCATGTTGTCGCTTCACGTGCACCCACGCTATTGCGTCGCGTCGCCACTGCTGCTGCTGTGCACGCCTGCGACACTAGCACATGGCCGTGTCAACGTTGGCTTGCAAATTAAGGCGCTGCAGCCATGCGAACCATGTTGACTCCATATGCGCACGTGTAGCTCCTGTGTGTGACCTTGTCCTCGTCTATTGAGTGGCAAGCACCATGCTACCTTCCCGGGTCACCTCCATCTTTAATGGCGTCGCACCGGAGTCGTCGAGCTGTGCCAAGGCCAGCTCGCAGCGACGGTTAAATCCATGCAATTGAGTGCACCTAATGGTTGAGTGGGATCCTAGCTACGTGCCGAGCTCAGCCATTGTTGCAACCATACCATGCCAAGGCCAATTTGAAGCTTCCCTCGCTGTCAGCCATCATAAGACCCCATGGCGGTGCCCGTTCAATTCACCTAGCACCGTCCACCTCTGTTCTATTATTTGGCACTGTGTCTACACCCTGTTCCCCTCCATCCTATGTGCATCCAATTTCCACCACCATTGCCTTCCTAGTGCTATTGGCTCGGTCGCGCCACCGCCGCCTCGCGAGGCTTGCCATGCGCATGGTCGGACGCACCCGATCCGTCCTCGATCAAGCCACCATGTCTGGTAGGTTCGTGGTGAGTCGTTGATGCCCATTCTTGAGTTTGTTCATGTCATCTGTGCCTTGGCTCATGGGAACATGGCCACCATCATAGGAAGGAGTCCGCCGCTATGGAGGCAGCTCAGGACGGCGTCTCCGTTCACCGCTTCGTCGCCCATCGCTTCGAGTTTGCGTCTAGGTGAGCATCGGCTCGCTATTGGGGGCGGGGAGGGGCTGGTCGGGCCGGCGTGACCGCCCGGTGCCAGCACCGCCGTGTCGGTACGTGCGCGGGTGCCTGAGCGTATGGCCATGGTAACGAAGGAAAGGGGAAGGGGCATAATTGTAAGATAGCCGACTGAAGGAATAGTGCTATGGACATCGGTTGGATTTGGTATTAGAGAGAGGACGTTTTAGCAAATGTATCGGTGCGCGTGGGCCTCCCCGTCGCGGGCCATCGTTGTGCGGTTGGGCCACGTCCACGTAGGCCACGCTGGTGGGTCACGTGCGCGCACGCGCGATGCGTGGGAGTGGGCCGCTCCGCTCGTTCGTGGGCTGCGCGGTGGATTTTGGTTTTTCATTTTCTAGTGTATTAGTAAAGGTTTATTCAATTTAATTTTGAGCTGAACTTTAAAAAATTATTATAAATTCTGTAGATGTCCAAAAATAGTGAAACAAAAATTGTTAGGTTCACAAAAATGCTATCTAGTTATTGGTGTAGTTAATTTATAGTTATCAATGATAATGATAGATTCATTAATTCATTTAGGAGAGCTTAGTATTATTTAGCTTAATATTTGTATGAATTTTTGTGGCAAATTGGTGATAGCATTGGCCATGAACTTTTTACAGTAGGTTCATTAGATTACTATATGCTCACTGTAAGTTTTGAAGCCCTTGAGTAGGTTGATAAATAGAGTTGCTAGTACTCCTTGTTTTAGTATACATATAGTAAATCAGTATTAAGAGTAAGAATGCTTTTAGTTGCTAAGATAGTACATGCCATGTTTCATACTTGTTAGTGGTAACAATAGGTAACTTAGCACCTCAGTCGGTAGAACTAGATTAGTAACTTGATAGGTGTGTTCGTATTTTAAGAGTTGTTGTTGTTGTATTACTAAGTGTTGCATCATCATTTCATGCATGTAGATAAAGAGTTGGTAGAGTTCATGCCTGCGGACGAACATGACTTCAAGGAGATCACTGAAGAGTACGAGGAGGAGATTTTCGTTCAGGAGGGAGCCTCAGAGGCATCAGTTGCTGACTTTGTTGACACACCGCCTGCACAAGGCATGCCCTGGTGCATAACCCTTATTTTGAATGATCACTGGATATATATGATGTGCATTTATGTTACAGGCATTTTATGAAAACTACATGCATGAATATATCTATCTATGAGTCCTACTAGTATAGGTCGTGTAGCTGCTATGCTCAGGATTTCGGTAGCGTGAGTAACCTATCGTTACTCACAATAGGTGATTATTATCACTCATGATAAAATGGTGGAAAGGAAAAAGGAGACCGGGCAAGAATATGGTTTGGGTATTGGTGGGTGTAAGATGTTATGTCCTATGGCCAATGGGGCATAGCTTGGTTACACTTTTCCCCTGTCTGTGTCGGTTAAGGACCGGCCGTTGCAATGGACGCTAGGCAAGTCACAGATTTATTATTCCAAGCACATACTTGCGTATGGGCGTAGGGAAGGCTTGTTGCTCTCTTGTTGTGGGTTCTGGCTCTTTCTGGACCGACTAATTGGAGGCGGGGATGGTGGAGGTCTAAGCACCGCACTGAGTGCGGGACTCAGGAGCGAGGACTTGGAGTCCAAGTTTGGATGGGGACCTGGACCCCTTGATAGGAGAGTGGTGAGTTGGTCCTACTTGTATCTAGGGTACAAGTAGGGCATGTGTTTCAGGGTACCCATCTGGGCACATTGATTCATGAATCGCTGCCGTGTCGGTACGACTTGTCTAAACTCTAGCATCATAGTAAAAACTTAAGGATGAAAGATGATGAAATGGAACTGTTTGCTCAACCCTTGCTTGAAAGTAGAACAGGTGCTTACATAGAAGGGCTAGATAATAAATTAATCATGACTGCTAATATTAACTTATATAAGGATTCACTATTTGTATTGCTTTCTGCAAAAACGAAACCAGCAAACCATAAAGCTTATCATATTCCTTGGAGTCGGGAAATTATTCCCACTAGTCGGATAACTCTTGCAAGTACATTATGTACTCAGGGTTTATTTACCCCTGTTGTATGTACTGCTTGAGACGTAGCCGTTGTGTGAAGGATTCTTCTGGTGGGCATAGATGGATCCTTACTTATTATCGATAGATGTTTACTTTCTATTTATTTTCATTCCGCTGTTTAATATTCTGCACTCTGAATTTGGTAATGTAATAATACAATTTTTAAGAACTCTGGATGTATGAAATGGACTAAGCAATGTAAACTCGTTCTCATTATTGGATCCTACGAAAAAAATGTGGATTATTTGGGCTCTCCCTTGCGGTGTGCCCGATGGAATCCACCCGATGTAGCTCGCTCTCAGGATGCTTAGTGTCTAGTGGAAGACGAGTGCCTCTGTAAGTGTGTTATTTCGGACGGTTCTGCCACACCACGATGAGGTTGATACCGGTCGGGGGAGTACTCACCGGCGATGAGGAGGTGGTGCGTGGGCAACGGTGGGATTGGGGGCACCCGCTGATGGACATGGCCCGGCCAAAGCTAGAGCGTGGAGCCCCAGCCACGTGTGTCGAAGCCCGAGATCGGGCGGCTCTGCGATGGGGGCACGCCGACAACGAGCGGTCCTAGGTGAGGGGCATGGGACGTCTTCAGGGCCCTCGCGCACCCGAGGGGTGGGTGGTAGGATCGGGAAGGTCCCTTGGTAGGCTGGCCGCGCGAACGGCTGGGCGTGATGTGCAGCGCGACGACGGCGGGCAAAGGAGGTGGAGCTCCTGCGCGCGGCGAGCTAGGTCGGCGCGGTGTGGAGAAGAGGAAGGGCAGAGCGGTGACGAGCACCGCACGCAGCAATGAAAATGGGCGGCAAGGGTGCTCGGTCGCATCCATGGTTGACATGCCCATGACGAGCATCGAGAGCGAGAGGGAGGGAGACCAAGCAGCAGCTCGGCAACCTCTAGAAGGCAGAGGGCAGGGGCAACGCGGCGTGTGCGGCCACAGCGGAAAGGTTGCAAGGACACGGCAGGTTGTGGTAAGTGAAATGAATGGCTCACGATGGCTTGCTGGCCTAGGATACGTATACGTGCATTTCCTATTGTACTTTTTTTATTTATTTTTCAATAGAAAAATGGCATGGTGATTTAAGCACATGGCCTTGCTTGGGCACACGGCCAAGTTGAGCACGGTGCTCGGTCAGCGCAGCGTGACAAGCCGAGCAAGGTAGCCTGTGAGCGCTAAAGCATGCGGTGACCGCGCACACCAGGCCAAACTGTCGGAATCGTGCGTTGCACGAATGTTAAAGCACGCCCAAATTCTAATCCTGCTCGGTTAGGACTAAACCATCTCGACAATGCTCAAGAAGATATATACGGCTACTAGTAGTAGCAACAAACTCAGACAAAGATGAACTAGAGAGGAAGATAGAGACGTGCCAGCTTGGGACTATCAACCAGTGCCCAAGGTCAAGAACTAACTGACAAACAACACGTTCTAGCTATTTAACGACATTTAATAGTGATCAAAACACGCACTGACCAAACCAACACCTATACAATCACAAAGCACTCACTTTGATGTAATCAACAATACCAAAATATGCAACTAATGTTTAAACATTTTTGTTAAAAATTAAATGCTAAAATATCATTGTCTATCACCCTTCGTACTTAGAAATGTTAAGGTTTTCAGTTAGGACTAAGTAATCACTAACTCTTTTGTCGCAATTTTTAATAAATCTAAACCTTGCTAACCTCAACCAACAAATACTTCATGCCATAGTCCATACCTAATGCTAACCCGTATGAGCAAAATATATAAGCATCATTTAACTAATTCGCTCAATATGATTAGCCAAAAATAATATTTTAAACATAAATTCAAGTGTTTGCCGTTTTCACTAAAAGGTTTATCTTAATTTCCTATTTGATCATTGAGCTCCCACAACACTAGTTAACAACATCAATTTTCCAAAAGTTAGTGTTGCATTTCCATCTACTAAACTTGTACTTCAATTTTTATTTAAGTACTAAATATAGGTATTGTTTTATTCTTGTTTACAGAAATTGCTTTTCATGCCAAACAATTAAAACTACTTTTCCTATTTTCTTAAGATTTTCATTAGCACATTTAAGTAACTAACTCACTATATTTATAGATCTATTTCTCAGGCCATAATCTCAGTGCTTAGCGAGCTCGTAACACCAGAGGTGTTACATATGCTATGTTAGCTTATTTAATGACCATAAAACTTCCGTTAAGACCGACCCTACTCACTCGATCTCTAAATAAATCAATGCTTAGAGTTATCTTAAATCAAACTTTTTTACGTTTGATTTAATTTGTAGAAAAGAACACAACTATTTATGATACTAAATGGGTATATTATAAAAATATATTTTGATGTCATAAATCACGGCGCCCTTTTCTATAAATTCAGTTAAATTTAAAAATGTCTGCAAGTTCAGGAATTGATTTATTCAGGAATGGAGGGAGCAAGAGAAATGATAGTTATAGCATCACACTAAAGACTGCACCAGATTAAGCCAGATTTGAGTGTTCGATGTTGAAATAGGGACATACTCCCTCTGTTCCAAAATAAAAATCATTCTCGCTTCTTAAGAAATCAACTTTTTTTTTACTTTGACCAATTATATATAAAGATATATTAATATTTATAATACATAATTAGTATCATTAGATAGATCTTTAATATACATGCGTAATAAACTTATTTGAATATATAAATATTGCACATATTTTTTAAAAACCTAGTTAAATTTGAAAAAGTTTAATATTCACACATTCCATAATGTCCTTCTTCCTTGGAGGGATGGAGTATATTGTTGAGACCTCGAGAGACATGACAGGTACTCTAAATTATTGTTCAGGGCTCCTGATATCGATTGGTTGTCTAGCGCTGACCACTGAATTGTCTTGTTCTCGTTATTAATTGCTGTCCATCATATCTCTGCCTCTGCGGATGGACAATGGTGCGACCGAGACAGCGGAAGATGAAAAAAAAGAAAAAGAAAGAAACCGTGACGGGCTTTGAACAAGAAAAAAAAAGGAAACCGTGACGGGCTTTAAACAAGAAATGGGCTGATGAGTCCTCTTCACTTCTGCTTGTGGTAGACTCGCGCAGTTACTGTTTCAGCCCGGCCCAATAAGTTTCCAACAGGCCGTGCGCACAATATCGGGCTGAACTTAGCTGCTGTCGAACGAGTAGATTGGGCCGTTGGCATACTTGCAGATTGCAAAAGAAAAGTCCTTTCTACCTCTCAACTATCGTCGTGAACTCGTGATGTGATTTTTCTCGTCAAATTGTAAAATCGAACATCTTACACTCAACTGTCAAAACCATTTAAATTATCTCCCTATCTTGGTTAGTAATAGTTTTCAAAAAATTCAGTAAATACACGATAATGTTTCTAAACCATGAGGAAAGTGTATAGGCTTCTAAGAATTCTGAAAACAAAATCCTAGAGATATATTTGGACACAGAAAACCAAAGTAAAATATGTAGAGCTAGTGAAAATATCTCTAGAAGCTTCTAAAAATTATATTTAGCTCTAGGAAAATGAGAAAATATGCAAAACAAATTTGAAATTTCCCAAAAACATTCTAATCAATGTCCACATGTGTTTTAAAAATTTTCTACAACAAAAATGAGAGGCAACCAACAAGAATGAAACATAATTTAATGTTGAATGCACTCATCTTACGCATTGATGCTGATTAAATCTCATATTTTTGTTATCAAAAGTTTTCAAAATGTGTTTAGCCATCAATTAGAATGTTTTAGGAATTTTTCTTATTTTTCTGATATTATGCGCATTTTCCCTAGACTTTAGAGATGATTCCACGAGCTCTGAAAACTTTATTTGGGTTTGTTGTGTCCCAATATAATCTCTAGGATTTTCCCATAGCTATTAAAATTTTAAGACATTTCATGTGCTCTAAATATTTTATTAGGTACTTTATCAGAAAAACTTTAAAACTAGAAAACATAGAATCGCATTGAAAAAAACACTTCTAACTTGAGCGATGTGGTGTTTAAATGTTTTGAGAGTCTAGAGGGTAAGATGCCTAGGTCTAGAGTTTGAGGAGGAAAATCAAAGTACGAAGTTATTTCAAGGAGGTAAAACGAGTTTTTTTCCATTGAAAATCTACCTATGTCCTCCCCATAACTATGTGTTTGGACATTTGACCTAACACAAAGTGTCCTCCGTAATAAGAAACATATTTTAGGGAGGTAAGTGGATCTTTTGGAAAGAGAAAGCTTTATTGCAATCATTACAAATGAAACAGTAATAAAGAAAATAGAAAATGGAGAAAGAAGAGGATATATATAGTATGGTCTAAGCAACATGGAATCTTAGACTCAGATACAAGTATACAACTCAAAACTAGCAATCAACATACTTTCCATATACACGGGCATTTTTTGAGTGGTTCCTTCTGTTGTGGCAGTACGAATTATTTGATGGTGTGATACAAGTAGCTTGTTTGCTCACTATATCTATATTTCTAAGAAAAAAGAAGTCTATTTTTTGGCAATTGAACTATTACCTGGGTGCGATATTTGGACGCCAAACTTCAAAACCATCATTGACAATCGAACTATTAAAACTGGGCAACTTTAGACATAAGGCTAGTTTGAAAGTTGGTTTTGCCTATGTTTTTTTTTCAAAAAGTAATAAATATATTATTAAATGTCTAAAACATTAATAACTAATCATTTTAAATAAAAAATGAAATTGGTACTATTTTTTCTAAAAAGCTAGTCTATCTATTGGTGCTATATTTAGGTCTATTTGGATCTCGTTCTTACTGATATTGTTACTCATGACCATTATTTATTCAATCATAGTTTTGCGCTATATTAGACTTGGAGATCAGCCTAAATGATCAAATGGATTCTGAGTACATGAAAGATCTCAAAGGTGACACCAACCTTGTGGATGCCATTGTAAGGTCGAGATGGTGGACTAGAGGGGGGGGGGTGAATAGTCCTTTCTAAAATGAATCGCATTGGCTAACCAAAATAAGTGCGGAATTAAAATTATCGGTCTAGCCAAGACTACACCCCTCTATCTATGTTCTCTAACACCTTCCAAAGATACAAATTAAGCAACAAAGGTGCCGGGCTAGCTAGAGCTCGCCTTACCAATTCTAGAAGCAAGGTCACACAAACCTATGCCACTAGTACTTTAAGCAACAAGGAAGCTCCTATACAAACTAGTAAGCAAAAGCACAAAGCTATCTAAGCTTACTAGCAATGCTCAATAACAAGGCAACCAATGCCAAATTAGAGAGCGCAATTACTTAGCTACACAAACTAAGTAATGTGACTAACAAGGTCACACAAACCAAATTAGCCACGCAAAGGAGCTACTTCTATGCTACACAAGCAAGAAGGTAACTAGTAAGCTACACAAGCTAACTAATTACAAAAGCAACTACACAAGCACAATGTATGCAAAAGTAATTACAAGCTTGTGTAACGAGGATGCAAACCAACGCAAAGAACAAGGTTGACATGGTGATTTTTCTCCCGAGGTTCACGTGTTTACCAACACGCTAGTCCCTGTTGTGTCGACCGCTCACTTGGTGGTTCGGCAGCTAATTGGCATCACCCGCCAAGCCCGCACGTCAGGACCGCAAGAACCTACCCCAAAAGTAAGGGTAGCTCAATGACACGCTCAACTAGAGTTGCTCTTCGCGGCTCCCGCGGGGCGAGCACAATGCCCCTCACAAAGCTCTTCTCCGGAGCACCGCACAAGCTTCTTGCGGGCTTCGATGGAGACCATCACCAAGCCGTCTAAGAGGTGGCAACCTCCAAGAGTAACAAGCACCACCGGCTTGCAACTCGATCATCTAGTGCCACTCGATGCAACCTCACGATGCAATCGCACTAGAATCGCTCTCTCACACAATCGGATGATCACTATCAAGCATATGTGAGATGGAGGGCTCCCAAGCACTCACAAGCATGGACACAAAGTCCCCCGAGGTGCTCAACACCTGCCATGGCCGAGGCCACCTTCTATTTATAGCCCTATAGGCTAAACTAGCCGTTACCCCTTTACTGGGAAAAACTCGGGACGACCGGACGCTCTGGTCCAATCGACCGGACGCTGGACCTCAGCGTCTAGTCGTGCAATGCACGCCACGTGTCCCCTTCTTCAAACACTGTTCATCCGATCTCAATGGTCATATGATGATCAGACGCTCTAGCTTGAACTAACCAGACGCAGCAACCCCAACGTCCGGTCGTTTCTAGTAAGGTACCGGACATGACCGGACGCGACCGGTCTATCGCGATCGGACGCAGAACCAGCGTCCGGTCACTTCCAGCTACTCTGCTCTGCCTGCGTCACCACACGTCACCTTGATCGAACGCACACAGCTAGCGTCCGGTCACTTCCAGCGCCAGCGTCCGGTCGATGACCGACGCCTGCACGCTGTCTGTCACCATTGACCGGACACAGGACCCCAGTGTCCTATCACTGCGTGACCAGCGTCCAGTGCACTCTATGAGACCCAGTCTTTTCTGTATACGGCGCTGGTGACACCGTCGGACTGTCCGCACTCTACGGGCGGACCCTCCGCCGGTGGAGTTTCAAACCCTTCTCGCATCTAT
The DNA here is from genome assembly GCF_019320115.1 of Miscanthus floridulus. NCBI lineage: Eukaryota > Viridiplantae > Streptophyta > Magnoliopsida > Poales > Poaceae > Miscanthus > Miscanthus floridulus. The sequence goes on from NC_089592.1 coordinate 75,554,284, forward strand.
TTCATCGCCGAGTTGATCCACATCGATTCCAACTTCATCTCCTTTGTAAATGTGCCAACACCACCAAGTGTACACCATCATGTGTATGTGTGTTAGCATTTTCACAATCATTTTTTAAAGGATTAGCCACTCAACTTGCCACGCCACTCAATCCTAGCGACGATGCAAAGTTATATCACTCGAGTGGCACTAGATGACCGATATGTAAACACGTTTGCCCCTTTTGATAGCACGACCATCTATCCTAAACCCGATCATCAACTTCTTTACACACCTATGACCGGTGGAATGAAATGCCCTAGGTTATACCTTTGCCTTGCGCATTCCATTCCATCTCCTCTAATGTCAATGCAACACATGCACCAACATGATCAACAATGATATGATTCACTCCATATCATCACGTGATCATATTGGTTCATTAATCTTGACTTCACTTGTTTTTCACCGTTGCCTTCGTCCATCGACGCCAAGTCTTGCTCAAGCTTCACCGCCACGCGGTCCATCGCTCCAAAGCCTCCGACTTGTCCTTCACGCTTGCAACCGGTCCATTAAGCCAAGTCTTGTCTTGATCTTCTCCACCTTGATCACATGACTCAATGTCATGTCTCATGTGCAATGAGCTCCTTCATCATCACATGTGTGAGCTTTGCAACATCTCCAAGCCATTTTCACCTTCATGGCATATGTTGCTCACACATATGTATCTGTGGACTAATCACCTGTGTATCTCACATAAACACAATTAGTCCACCTAGGTTGTCACTCAATTACCAAAACCACACAAGGACCTTTCAGCCATGCTCCACCACATAAAGATCCTATTTAGGCACTGCATGGTAAGTGAGTTACTTTATTTTGATTACTTGACTAGGTAATAGGTTTCACATAAGGCATGGGCTCAAACGTCATGTAATGAACTGATCAAGCGATTGACATAGAGTACAATGAATAATGATTCTTTAAATTAATAACGATCAAGGTTATGAGCAATAAAATATGTGCAATGGAACCCAATGAAATCTAAACAGAGTATTTCTAATAGACAAGTTATATTTTTAGAAAAGAATGGCATCAGTTTCGTATTTTTTGATTTAAATAAATTAGTTATAATTTCTTAGAGACTTAACCATATTTCTATTTGAAGATACATACTCCCTCAGTCCCTTAATATTTGTCGTTGGAGGACTAAAGTCTTGTCTCCGAATAAATGTCGCCAAGAGCCTGTCTCCCCGTCCAACAGACAGTTTTATCCCTTTCTCCTCACACCATAGACTTGTTCATTTAATAGTGCAGCTGTGAAAGGATTGTTATACATAGAGGTGTATGAGTCTTTTGTAAACGTTCTTGGTAACTGAGTCCAAGGGGACAACGACTAATATAAAGGGGCGAAGGGGGTATGTAGAAAAAAATCACCTCCGAATCCAGTCGAGGACCAGAGTTGTTCGACTTTGATAGTTCAGTGACCAAACGTATCCGGTTTGGAAGTTTGAAAAGCAAAATCGAACACCAGTCATAGTTTAGAGGCAAAAAAAAACACGTCTCTTCCTTCGTTGTAAGAACAATGCGGAGAGGTTGAGGCTGTTACCCTAACTTGCCGCAACGCGCCACAACTTCCACGCCTAAGTCTTAACATGCATTTACTTCCTTTGCCGTAGTTGCGGCGGACGATTTGGTCGCCGCTAGCGCGGCCACATCTACACCATGTTCGCTTCATCGTATCAGCTATGCTTATCAGTCATGATACAGTGTTTTTTCTCTCACAACAAAACAACATCAACCAACTTATCAACCACATGAATAATCAAGGGAGCACTGGCACCAACCAAACGCGCCCCGATACTGCAAGTATTTTCCTGATTTTTTATATATGAGCCATATAGAGATATGTGCTCCCGCCATCGTCGTGCCGCCAGCACCATCGCAAATTCGCAAGCTTGAGATGTCATGTCATCACAGTACAAAGCGTACAAGTCACGGGACGTGTGGTGCGTGGTGGTGACATGCTGCTATTGCTGTCTGTCCCGGCCCGTTCCCGTCGCAAATTAATGTGCAAGTAGTACTACGTATGATCGGCCACGTCCACGTTTCAGGTACACCGCGCGCACAAGATGGAATGACCGTCTTCGCAACGCCGCACGTACTCTTGCTTCGTTCCGCTTTCGCTTCTGGTCTTCTCGTTCTCGATCGGCAGCCGGCACTCTGGCAGTGGCAGGTGGAACCGTGGAGCTGGTGGGAAGGAGGACCCCATGAGGAGGCCGTGACCACCGCACCGCCTCGGGCGCCCCGGCTGGCGTGGCCGGTTCGTTAGGCGTTGGGATCCGTTACTGGGCCAGGCGGCCGCCGGATTTGGAAGAGACAAACAAATCCCCTGCGCCCCGCGAGGCCGCGGCTGTTGCCTGCCGCTGCCTTCCGCGCCCCCGTCTCGTATTCCTCGCATACTCCGTAGTAGCATAGGAGGAGTAGCATGCAGAGGCTCGCTGGATCGGGCGGATGCCATTGGGAGCCGCAGCGCGCAGGCATCCGGGCAGCTGGCGGCCTCCTCCGGCGACCGGCTGGGCTGGGCTGGGACTGGGAGCGCTTTCTGTTGGGTGTTGGGTGTTGGCTGTTGCTGCAGCTGGCGCACATCACAGTCGTCCTCGTATCGTTCGGTTGGGATGGTACTTTGGCAGCGAGTCGCCTGGGCCGCTGGAGAGAGAGAGAGGGGGGCTGAGAAGGGGTCAGGTCAACAGGGCCGTACAGCGCGCACGGCTCGAGACGGCTACCCATAGGACGAGCCATTATTGGGTCCAGGACTTTTTTGCACCCTCCGTAAATCGCTTTAACGCCTTCCCAGATGGGCAAGGGACGAGATGCAGATCAGCCAGCGGATGTGTCCATCGGTTCCTAACGCCCTGTGCGTCTCATTCCTTGCTTCCGTGTTTCATGCCGTACTAATTAGTAACGAAAATGGAGCGGATAAGTACATACATCATTAATATTATATTTATTTTTATATTTTTATCTGAATTTGAATTTAAATACGGATATTGTCAACCATGCTAGATAGGACATGATTGGATATAGACATAAAAAATATGTGACTTGAGTATTCGGATACGGTTGCGTTGGATTTGCGGTCATACAAGAAGGGATCGAGTTCGGAACGATGATATACGTGACAGATTAGGGGTAGCACCAATTGAAGAAAAGCTTGTCCAACACCGGTTGAGATGGTTTGGACATGTCCAACGGAGACCTCCATAGGCACCGGTGCGCAGTGGAATCCTAGGCTAGGATAGTAACGTGAAGAGAGACAGAGGAAGACCGAAGTTGACTTGGGTAGAGGCAATAAAAGAAGACTTGATAGGATGGAATATACCCAAAGACTTAGCCTTAGATAGGAGTGCTTGGAAGACAGCTATTCACGTGCCTGAACTTTGATTGCTTATGCTGGGTTTCAACTCTAGCCTACCCCAACTTGTTTGGGACTTAAAGGCTTTGTTGTTGTTGAGTATTCGGATACGGATACGGTATCGGATGTTGAATATTCAGACTCGGATACAGACAGATCGGAACCCCTCTAATCGAAATCGGTTTCAAATACGGTCGGAAAATATCCGTATCGTTTTCACCCCTAGTACTAATGCAGGAGCATAGTATTCACTCTGGGAAATGCACATCTCGTTTTAATTAGCCAAATATTACTTATAGAGATTTAATCTAATAAAATTTAATTTCTCCACCCTAAAATGAATAGAAATCTCGTGTCCTAAAGGGTCAAATAATTATAAGATTGACTAGTTTTATAGAAAAATATCGATATTTGTGTCTTCAATTAGTTTTATTATGAAAATATACTCCATAATTAATCTAACGATATTTAGTATACATCATAAATATTGATATTTGTTATATGTATTTTCCTATTAAATTTAAGGTTGTTTGACTTCTCGAAAAGTAAAATCTCCATTCTCTGTGGGATGTAGGAAGTATTACCGAATCATAAATAATTAGTGTTTTCACATACATGTTTTATCAAACTTCAAAAAGATTAATCTTCAAAGAACCATATTTTATACTACGAGACTACACATACTACGCGACGTTTTAAAGAGACTCAACCATAACCACTCGATTTGAGTACACCTATGTGTTTGGCACGACTTCTCATGGCTCTGGCTCTTCCTGCACCTGGTACGAGGATGTGTTTGGCACGGCTTCTTGAATCCCACCGATGGTTGTAAGCAATGAAGGACGAAAAACTCTTACACTCTTCCATACTCCCTCTATTATAAATTATAAGACGTTTTGACTTTTCTAAATACATTGATTTTACTATATATCTAGACATAAGTGTATGTCTAGATACGTAGCAAAATCTATGTATCTAGAAATACCAAAATATCTTGTAATTTGGAATGGAGGGAGCATTAGGGAATGATAGGCTAGTACGTGTATCTAATCTAACATGGTTAAGTTCAAATTTATTTACCCACAACACATGTAACACCCCGCGTCCATTTCAAAAACTACTTATATGGCCCAGTTCCGCACGTATTACGGGCTGCATACGCGTAACACCCACTACTACAAAAATAATTTCGCAAGACATTGCCCAAACAATAACGCAAGCAGTCACAAAATCGAATCGTCTCGTAAAATACCTGAGGATTTTCGGAGACAGACATTTTATTTATGGAGGCGGTCAGGATTGCCTGTCTAGTAAAATTGATTTATGGAGGCATGCCTTTTAAGAGGTCCGCCTCTGAAAATGTAGACCATTTTCGGAGACGGACCTCTAATGAGGCCCGCCTCTGTAAATTGTGGCCGAACCCACCTGCCCATCTACCACGGTCCATCTCTCTTCCTCTCCCTCTTTCTCTCCTCCCTCAGCCGAGCACAACCGAACCCGATCTCTCTTCATCTGTCTCTCTACTGACAGCGTGACTTCTGGTGGCCGATCTGACCAGCGATAGTGAAAGTCCTAGTTTGGTTTTGGATAATTGATGAAACCTAGGACTAACCTTTGATCTAAGTATGTGAATTAGATAAGGTAGTCCAATCCAAGTGGTGGATCTAGATGATGGTCATGGTGAAGGTGATGGCCACAAAAAGATGGATCAAGTACTTCACATTTGGAAAAGAAGAACGAGAAAAACAAAAATGGGCTCAAGGCAAAGGTATAATGATAGAAGCCATTTTTGGTTTGCACTCAAGACACCATAGAGGGTGTGAGTGATTTAGGATCGATAGCCGTACTATAAAGAGGGGAAATCTTTGGCTAAGCGGTTATCGAGTGCCACCAGGTGACATGATTCTTGCATATGCATTTAGGGACCTAGTGTGCTAACCTTTGACCCTTATAAAATGCTTTGAAAAATGCTAACACACGAGCACATGAGTTGTACACACTATGGTTAGCAAAATGAAAGTAAGGGTGAAGCGGTTGAGAAGTTTGAAAAAGAAAAGGTGGTGAAAGGCAGTGATTGAACTCTGCTTGCTCAGTGACCAGACTCTGGCCTGGCATGTTCGGTCAATGCACTGCTCGTGGTCGAGAAGGCCGAGCAAGGACCGGATGCTAGACCTGACTCGTGGCAGCGTTAGGTCTTCACGACGCAGAAAAGGAGGCGTTTCTGATGATTTGTGAGGGGTCTTGTACCTTCTCTGTCGGAGAGCCAAAAGGTAACTCTAGTAAATTACTCGTATCATTGAGTTACCTCACTTGTGGGTAGGTTCTTACTTGCCAAGTGTTGGCTAGGTGTGTGATACCTATTAGCTACCGAACCACCAAGTTTTGGTCGACACAACGGGGACTAGCATGCCGACAAGCACGTGAACCTTGGGAGAAAAATCGTGTGTCATCTTATGATTGAATTTCTCCTGGTGATCGATTGGCATTCATATTGATTGGTTCATCACACTTGTCATGGTGGTATAATCACCCTACTCTCTCTTGTATTACTTTCTTTACATTCTTGCCTAGTGTCAAGCTCTTTAGCATAGCTAGTTGTGAGAGCTTGTTAGAGTGGCCTTTGAGAGCTCACTAGCTTAGCAAGTAGCAACCTAGACTTATTTGTGAATTAGTGATCATAGCAACTAGAATTGTTGGGTACCTAGCTTGCAACCCTTATAGAGCTAGAGCAAAATTGCATTTCACCATTTAGGGTACTAACAAATTGCTCTAGTGATTTTGTAGAGTTTTTAATAGGCTATTCACCCCCTCTAGCCATATTAGAACCTTTCAAGTGGTATTGGAGCCATGGTCACTATTTGATTGAAAGCTTAACAACATCGGTGTCAAAAGATGGCTCAAGTTGTGTTCAACCTTGTGGGGGTTATTGACGGTCACTAATATCAATTATAAACCATCAACATAATCAGTATTTATACTTAATTCCATCACCAAACATAGGTATAGGGGTTTAAACTAATAAATTCCATGAGTTTTGGTGAATATGCGTTTTCAGTAGGGTTTATCATTAAAACCGTCAAGGGGGCCTATTCGTCAAAGGAAATTATAGAATTCTATCGCGTAATCAATGTGATAAAACTCTACAAGACTCCAGAAGGCGAATCACTGAAGCAGACCCTGAGGGGCTACCATGTGGGGCCGAGCAGCCCCTAGTCCCACTTGTCAGCCTCCGCATTGTAATGTCGGTTCTCCACCGCCTCCTAGGTTGCGTCTACGCCGTTCTTTAAGTTGGTTTGATCTAAGGACTCACGTTGGATGCTCTGGCCTATATATACCAGCCCCTACCACCCTCCCAGGAATGATCCTAAAACCCTAATTCATATCATGAGGATCAGAGCCAGCTATCAAGAGAAGATTAGTCCTCCATAGGATCTAGTCTTATAAATAATAATGAGATAGAGAGTGAGGGAAGAGTTTAGAGGAGGTGCCGGCCTATCGGTGCTCTCTCTATGGCTTGTACCTTGGTAGATTCAAGTTCTATCTGAGCTTGGGTCTGAGATTTCTCTAGTAATCAACTTCTGATTCCAGTAAGCATCTTATTTATATTGTTCTTCATGTTCACGACTCTCTATTGAGTTCTTTATTCTCTTCCTAGGGAGAGTAGAGTATTAATCGTAGTGTAAGCGTGGTACTTAGACTTAGGTTAATCGTGGATGCACCCTGCATTCTGGAAGGTGGTAGATCGCGTGAGTGACATAAGTTCTATATAGCCTGTACTATATAGCTTCGTTGATTCTTTGTAGTCCACCTCTTATCTATAGACGCACGTAGGACGCAGTTGCGAAGGAAAACATTCTGTATTGGTGTCTTTCCCTAGTAATTTCCCTAGTTAAATAGTAGAAGACATAAGCTTACCCAAGTCAGAACTAGAGAACTTTAGTTATCCTCTCTATGCTCCTATTTATCCTAACCTTGTTGCTACCCTTAGTTAAGTTAGACCATAGTTAGTCTCACACGTTTTCCTATGGATACGATACTTGGAATACCTCCAGGTGAAAGCTACAGCGGTATCCGTGCGCTTGTGGATTTATCTATGTGCGTTAAAATATACCAACAAGCTTTCTGGCACTATTGCTGGGCAAACGGTTGCTGAATTAACTAGAATCCTAGCTTAACCTTTTATCTTTTATTCTTTCTTTTACTTTTTCATTTAGCTTGGATTCCAATCCTATCTATTAATATGCTAAACCCACGAGCGCAAGCCTAGAGCCACCAAAATCTTTAGAGCCCATCCCAACACCGGGTTATGAGCTGCGCCCATGTTTTATAAAATTGATTCAGGATAAATCCTTCTCGTGAGAAGGCAACAAAACCCATACTCACCTAAAAGAGTTTGAACAGACCTATGCATGCTTGCATATCACTGGCATGTCTGACAAAACTTTAAGATGGAAGTTGTTTCCGTTCTCTTTGATGGGAAGAGCTAAACAATGGTATAGTCAAACCGTAGGAAGTATGCAAGGAGATTGGAAAACGTTATGTTCTAAATTCTATTTACGTTTCTTTCCCATCTCTAAAGTGGTTAGCCTTCGAAAAGAGGTTCTAAATTTTAGACAACTAAAAGAAGAATCTCTTGGTACATTGTGGGATAGTTTTAATGAACTCATCATCACTGGCCTAGACCTTGCCATTCAAAACCCTATACTTTTTCAATATTTTTACATGGGTCTTAGTAAGGATTCCATGGAATCCCTTGATGCAGCCTCTAGAGGAACTTTCCTTCATTTGTCTACTAGTGAAGCAAGGACTATGCTTGATAGAATTAGTGGAAAGACTCCCTACACTAGCATTCATAATAAACTCCTCGAGGAGGAGAAGGAATCATCTCCCTGATAGCCAAATCACAACCACTCCAATCCCAAAATTTAGCTATCAATCCTAAACCATCAATACCTCAAAATTCCCCAAGAGAAGAAGGAATTCCACCTTTGGAAATCCCTATTGAAATTAAGGATGACCTCTTTGGTGCTGATTTTGGGAGAACATTAAATTCTCATCTTCATATAAGACCTTCGAGCGAATATAATTCAAATCCTCTCAAGAAGAGATCTCTTAGAAAGTATCCTTATTCCCATATAGGACATTGGAAAGAATTTAAGGATGGCATTTCAAGTAATGCCATAGAAGGTGAGCTGAGCCATCTAGAAGCCATTCCTATCCTCTTCTCTTCTATGTCCACATTAGATGTCTCATCTGGACCCTCTTTCAAACCCATTCTTGACCCCGATGATCCCTCTTATGCTCTCTCTTCTAAGTCTCATGATGACCCTAGAAATCCACTAAGACAACCAAAGCATAAGAATCATGAAGGCCACAAGGATGACAAAAAAGAGCAACGACAATGGCTGGAATATATTAAGAACTTGTATGCCATTGCTAAAGAATGGATGGACAAGGATAAAGCCTTATGGGTAGAATCCAAACTTGGCTTAGATCCAAACGGTGAGCTTAAATTAATCTCTTCAATAAACATGACTTATCCAAGTTTGGAGGAGGCCTTAGATGAGATCAACCTGAGAGCAACTAAGCCATGGGAAATCTTGGACAATAAAACATCCAATGAATGTCATAGACATGGAATGATGGAGACAATGTTTCTGCCTATAGACATTCATGAAGAAACACCCTTAAAGCTTGAAAAGGAAGATAACATCAACGAGCATGGAAGTTATTTCATGAACACCTCATTGAATCCATGCTTGCATGAGAAATTTCCTAAATCAATTGGTCTCTCTAACATTACCACACACGAGGTCTTCAACCCCTTATACTTTTTATTCCTAAATTTTTTGAAAGGGTGGTTGTAGATGCATATATTTATCATAAATATTGCAAATTTCATTGGCATGAATCTTGAAGATAGGTACACAAAGGTTGATGTTGGCGGGGAAACCACTTCACCAACTTGAGTGCAATTCAAAGGTTTTCCAAAGATGAGTTCCTGTCCTAAAACAAGCACTTTCAGGAGATAATATGAGTTTTCACCTTCTGTTGTGATACCCTTGTGAAATAAGCCTAGAAATATAGTTGTGAAAATATTTCTTCGGGTAGTTTTGTCACTTACCATTCTAGGTTTGAAGCAAAAAGAATGAAGGATGACAACGCCAGGTATGTCTATCCAACCATCATGCAACATTGAATCACATCCATCCAAACTTGATTTTGCCTTGCAAAATTCAAGTGTGAGGGATGAACTTCTCTAAAAAATCTTATGCCATGTTGCTAATTCATCTTAGTTGTCTCTACCTTTAAGCCATGCTCAATTTACTAAATAACAATCATGCTCTTTCATCTCTATTTGAATAAATCTCTATAATGCTTTTATGCTACCTTTGTTTGCTATAGTATGCTTAAGGTTTGGAGTATGTTCATACATCTTTTACATTAAGCATGGAGCTTAGTTTAGCGGTGATGATCGTACTTCCAAAGGCTTTTAAATTAAGCATGGTGCTTAGGTTAAAATGCCTTTCTAAAACAAATTAGACATGGTGTCTAGGTTGATTTTTGAACCAAGAATATGCTATAGTAGATACTGAATATTTTGTTGGACTAACCCTATACAAGAAACTTTTAATTCAATATTGGCAAGTCATGAGATGAATTCAAATCAGAGATGAAGCAAGACACAATTCATTCATTATAGATGTAAGAACTAAATACCTCATTCAATATGGATGAAAGAATTGTAAGTACCAAAGTTCATTCACTTTGTCTTTTGCTATAAGTTATCTTTGCCTTGAGCCATGCTTGTATAAAACATGATCTCTATACTAAATTAACCCCAAAACGATCTTTTCATTAGCATAGAGGGAAATTACAAAATTCTGGACAAACAACCCGTGTTTCAAAATTGTATATTTCTTTAGGTATGTGTTGTCCACTAATCCTTTGTCGGCATAAAACAATTAGTGAGGCAAAAAGTCTAACAAGGTGTCAAAATCTTGAAGAGCAGAAAGATGGCATAACAAAAGAATGAGAAAGAAAATGTGTGAAATAGGAAACAAGAAGCTCGTGAACAACTCATAACTATGAGGCTAGCTGAACAAGGAAAACTTCAAGCAAAAAGGGAAGGACCATTACGAGTCTTCTACCCTTCGTCACATGGTATCACGCTCCAATGGCAAAGGTAAATGGTCATTTCTTAAAAAAGTTTTCCTTGATTCTGGTATGCAATAAATAAGAAACAAACATGTTTGAGTTACAAATTTACTTGATCCAACCTGATTAACTCAACATATTTAGTTCTTCAAGCTTGTTCCTAGCACCACTTTCTTGATCTCATAGTTTTAACCAAATGAGCTAAAATATTGCACATCCTATCTCTGGAAGATGATAGTCATAATCATGTAAAATTCGATACGTTATGTAAAGATAGACAATCCTTTCAGAGGTTAAGCAACTCAATCTTTTCTACCAAAAGAACTTAAATAATCTTTTGGTCTTATCACCCATGATATAAATGAACAAAGCACATAACATCAACTTTATCTTGTTTAATGTGCCTAAGGTTATAGCGGAATGAATAAAATTTTGGTTCTGTTGGTGTTTTCCCACCAACAGAGCCCATGCACTTGATCTCTACCTTGTCTTTATGAGCAGGACACACTTTAAGCAAAGTGTGGGGGAAGACAGTCTACTCCCTAATTTCTACAAGTCAAGGTTTTGAACCTGCTAAACCAAAATCAAAACTCAAAACCAAGACGAGGTTGGTGGAAAAAGGTGACATCACCATTAGAGGCACCACCACAAGAATCTTCATCTTCAGAGTGAATCGAGGTACTTGATCAATGAACTTCATAAGGAGAAGTCTAGTTCAAAGGACTTAAAACACCAAACCCTCACCGAAAGAGCTAGCTTGGGGGAGAAGCACTCTCTTGTATCCATGTAAGTATGCTTTCCCTTTGTTCTAGTTTTAGTTTCTTTTAAATAGTTAAGAAAATGGTGAATTGAAAACAAAATAAAAGGTGTGTCTAGTTCCCTTTAATTTGTTTTTAAGAGCTTAATAAAATAAAGAGGACTTAGAATAATCTCTTAAATAGAAATGATGAATAGTTGCTTTGTTGTAATTCTTTTTAAGTACCTGTTTTCAGCCTTGAATTCTCCCGAGTTTTGGATAAGATTGTTTTGATATAAGGATTTACTCTGAACTTAAAACTCGTGGGTAGCAAATGCTTGATCTAAGTCTAGGTTGACGGATATGATATGAGAAGGTCTGAGTTGATGTTTATCTTGTTCAAAGTGACACTAAAGTTCTAGAGATTTGTCTTTTGAAAAATACAAAAATGCTACATGATGAGTTCCTATATGACCAAGCTTGAATTCCCACCAGAGCCATACATGTTATTTAGGCTAGGAAAACCTCCACATATATGTTGCTTGCTTTTGCATTGAGTTTTGTCAAGCTTTGTTGACCCTTATGAGAGATTTGTCATACTCTTAAAATCAAGATCACATACACACCACCCACATATATGCACTACTCCTATACTGGGAGTATGCAAAACATGCCTTCCATTTGTATCCACCAAAAAATGTTTTACTCCTACACTGGGAGTGAACACAAAACATGCTTGATAGGTTTTTCATCCACCAAATAAATGCTCCAAGTTCTTGTTGCTATCTCTCAAAGTTTTATTGTAGAAAAGAGACATGGGTCTATGCAAAAGTTATTCATAAAAAAGAGAAAAAAGAGTTGAGAAAAAATGGACAAGTGTTCGAGATATCTAAAACAATGGGTACTTAGATGCCTGCCTGAAAAAAAAGAGATAAATAAGATAGCCCCTGATCTCTTGCAAAATTATTTTCGAGTTTCAAAAGAGAGATATGTTTTCAAGGAGCAAAGTAGAATTAGGTTAGCCACCATATATATACACCATTTATCCACACACATGCACATCTTGATTTGATTATATAACTCAACTCTCTTTAGATCTGTTGTTTGACTTTACAATATATGCATTGCAAGTATGCTCTAGCTTTCTTCCTACCTATGAACTCTACATAAGCCTTAGTTGTAGGAAGAGAAGAAGGCATAACATCTTTATTGCCTTGGTGAGGATCCACAAATACCACATATATTGAGAGACTTGAGAGTGTCATACAATGGAATCTCTGAGTTTTATTTTAAAAACTTATAAAAACTCTAGAACAATAGTAGAACAAAGAACTAAAGACATAGTGCTTGACTTGATCATTCTGTCTTTCAATTGCTCAAGACCCAAGTAAAGGCTGAGAAACCCCATAGTTGAAGGTAATATGGGTAAGTTTGAAAGTCAGATCAGTTTATTCTAATTCCGAGGAGAATTTTTGATTGAACACCTGTGTACTTTTGAGGCATGAAAACATTATAGCAACTCATGATCCATTGCTGAGTTTAGCTTTGCTCAGGGACTCACAAAAGTTAAGCTTGGGGGAACTTGTTGACGGTCACTAATATCAATTATAAACCATCAATATAACCTATTTATACTTAATTCCATCACCAAACATAGGTATAGGGGTTTGAACTAATAAATACCATGAGTTTTGGTGAATATGTGTTTTCAGCAGGGTTTATCTAGAAAATCATCAAGGGGGGTCTATTTGTCAAAAGAAATTATGGAATTCCACCGCGTAATCAATGTGATAAGACTCTAGAAGGCGAATCACTAAAGCAGACCCTGAGGGGCTACTATATGGGGCCGAGCAGCCCCTAGGCCCACCTGTCAGCCTCCGCGTCGTAATGTTGGTTCTCCACCGCCTCCTAGGTTACATCTACGCTGTTCTTTAAGTCGGTTTGATCTAAGGGCTCACGTTGGACGCTCTGGCCTATATATACCAGCCCCTGCCACCCTCCCAGGAGCGATCTTGAAACCCTAATTCATATCATCAGGATCAGAGCCAGCTATCAAGAAAAGATTAGTCCCCCATAGGATCTAGTCTTATAAATAATAGTGAGATAGAGAGTGAGGGAAGAGTTTGGAGGAGGTGCCGGCCTATCGGTGCTCTCTCTACGGCTTGTACTTTGGTGGATTCAAGTTCTATCTAAGCTTGTGTCTGAGATTTCTCTGGTAATCAACTTCTGATTCAAGTAAGCATCTTGTTTATATTGTTCTTCAGGTTCACGACTCTCTTTTGAGTGCTTTATTCTCTTCCTAGGGGAGTAGAGTATTAATCATAGTGTAAGCGTGGTGCCTAGACTTAGGTTAGTCATGGATGCACCCTGTATTCTAGAAGGTGGTAGATAGTGTGAGTGACATAAGTTCTATATAGCCAGTACTATATAGCTTCGTTGATTCTTTGTAGTCCACCTCATGTCTGTAGGCGCACGTATGATGCGGTTGTGAAGGAAAGCATCCTCTGTTGGTGTCTTTCCCTAGTAATGTCCCTAGTTGAATAGTAGAAGACATAAGCTTACCCAAGTTAGAACTAGAGAACTTTAGTTATCCTCTCTACGCCCCTATTTATCATAACCTTGTTGCTACCCTTAGTTAAGTTAGACCATAGTTAGTCTCACAAGTTTTCCTATGGGTACGATACTTGGAATACCTTCGGATGAAAGCTACAGTGATATCCGTGCGCTTATGGATTTATCTGTGTGCCATGCTATGACTATTGGAAGAGAAAGATAAAGATGTATCTTGGTTCAATCAATGATCAATTATGGGATGTGATCGAGAGTGACTATGTGATTATTGATCCCACCAATCTCACCAACCAAGACAAGGCAAACAAGAAATGCAATACAATGGCTCTCAACACCATCTACAATGCCATTGATTCCAAGGTGTTTGAGCAAATCAAGGATTGTGAAAGAGCTAGTGAAGCATGGAAGAGATTGGAGGAAACCAATGAGGGGACACCGGCGGTCAAGAGTGCCAAGCTATATATTCTCAAGGACAAGTTGACAAGCTTTAAAATGAAGGACGATGAGAGTATTCTAGAGATGTTCCATAGGCTCCAAGTGATTGTGAATGACTTGAAGGCATTGGGTGAGAAGATCAATAATGATGATGTCTCTTATCGGTTCTTGATGTGCTTACCTCCAGGATTTGAGACATTGAGATTATTCATCATTAGATGATGATTGAAGCAACTAACCCCCAACCAAGTACTAGGTGATGTTCTGACACAAGAGACATACCGTGTGGAAAGGGAAAGGGTTGGTCAAGATGAGAAGAAGGATGAAGACAAGAAGAAGGAGAGTGTAGCATTCAAGGCTAGCTCATCATCCAAGAACAAGGGCAAGTCCAAGAAAGAAGAATCAAGTGAGGATGAAAATGCTAGTGACATTGATGATGAGGCCATGGCTCTCTTTGTGCACAAGTTTGGCAAGTTCATGAAGAAGAAGGGCTATGGTGCAAGTAAGAGAAGAGACAACAAAACAAGAGCAAAGATTATGTGAGAAGATGCTATAAGTGCAAAAGCAAAGATCATGTTGTAGCAAATTGTCCCTACAATAGTGATAATGATGAGGATGAGAAGAAGGAAAAGGAGAAGAAGGAAAAGAAATAAAAGAAGATGACATTGAAGAAGAAGAAGGGTGGAGGCTATGTGGTCATATAGGATAGTGATGGCTCATCGGATGATGATGATTCTAGTGATGATGACAAGAAGTCTCTCAAGAAGGCACTAGCAAGCATCACCATCAATAACAAGCCCTCCATCTTTGACACTCCATTGACTTGCCTCATGACAAAGCCTACCAAGATAAAATATGATGTGAGTGATAATATTGAATGTGAAAGTGATGATTGTAGGAGTGATGATGATGAGGAGTACACCAAGGAAGAGCTCATGGACATGTTGGAGCAAGTCCACACTTGCTTTGAGATGAAGAGAAAGGAGTGCAAAGAATTGCGCAAGAAGGTCAAATCTCTTGAGCAATCCTTTGATGAGCTCAATGCTTCTCATGAGAGTATAATGGAAGACCATGAGGAGATTGGCAAAGATCGCACTAAGCTTGAAAAAACTCACTCCTCTCTCCTTAGGGAAGCCAAGAAGGAGCAAGTGATTGTGTCATGTGGTGTGGGACTAACATATGATATTCTTGATGAATCTTTTTACAAACCCATTGTTGTTGCTCCCACTAACCCTTCTTGTAGCACTTTCACTTCTACTTCACCTTTAAGTGATGGTTTCACTTGTGATGCCTCACTAATGGTGGAAAATGAGACCCTCAAGAAGGAGGTGAATGAGCTCACTCGTGCCTTAGGCAATGCCTATGGTGGAGATGGTCACATGCTAAAGTGCTTCGGTAGCCATAGATTTTCTCTCAATAAAGAGATATTAGGCTATACCCCCTAGAAAGGCAAGGTGGCCTTTGTCACTCACAAGACTAGTTTTGAGAAGGGCAATGGTCAGTTTTACAATAGATGCAAGCAAGTTGGGCATATAGAGCAAGATTACAAAAACAAGAGCAAGAATGCTAATGTATCCTCAATTAAGTTTGATTCTTGTTATTTGCTTACCATAGGTGCCAATGGTGTGAAGGCTAAGTTCATTGGTGCACCAATTGTGGGCACAAAGATAAAAGCCATTTAGGTGCCAAAGAGCTTAGTAAATAACTTTCAAGGGCCTAAGCAAGTTTGGGTGCCTAAAAAGAATTGATCTTCTTTTGTAGGTCAATTACAAAGCTAGAGGAAGGCATTGGGTGCTTGATAGTGGTTGCACACAACATATGACCAATAATTCAAGAATGTTCAATTCAATCAACACAAGTGATAGCAATGGGGTTGATAGTATAACATTTGGTAATAATGGCAAAGACAAGATCAAAGGGCTTGGTAAGATTGCAATATCTAATGACGAGCATTTTCAATGTGCTACTAGTAGAGAACTTGAACTTCAACCTATTATCAGTAGCTCAATTGTGTGATTTTGATTTGAAGTGCATATTTGGAGTGGATGATGTAGAGATTATAAGTGTAGATGGCTCTAACTTGATATTCAAAGGATTTAGATATGAGAATCTATACTTGGTTGATTTCAATGCTAGAGAAGCTCAATTGTCAATATGTTTGCTCACTAAGTCTAGCTAGATTGGTTATGGCATAGAAGGCTTGGTCATGTTGGAATGAAACAATTGAATAAATTGATTAAGCATGAACCAACCAGATACACTAGCATTGGTGGAAACAAATATGGATTTGGGGTAGTGGATGATTTCACTAGATATGCATGTGTGTTCTTTCTTGTTGATAAGGGTGATGTGTTTGCAACCTTCAAGACATTCATCAAGAGAATACATGATGAGTTTGAAACAACCATCAAGAAAGTGAGAAGTGACAATAGTAGTGAGTTTAAGAACACAAGAGTTTATGAGTAATGTGATGAATTTGGAATTATACATTAATTCTCGGCCAAGTACACTCCACAATCAAATGACCTAGTTGAGAGTAAGAATAGAACCTTGATTGACATGGCAAGATCAATGTTGAGTGAGTACAATGTTAGTCATTATTTTTGGGCCGAAGCAAGCAATACAGCTTGCTACTATAGCAATCGACTCTATTATCACCCAATGATGGAGAAGACACCATATGATTTCTTGAATGGAAAAAAGCCCAATATTGCATACTTTCGGGTTTTTGGTTGCAAATGCTATATATTGAAGAAAGGCACTAGATTGAGCAAGTTTGAGAAGAAATGTGATGAAAGGTTCTTTCTTGGTTACTCTACTACTAGCAAAGCTTTTAGAGTTTGGAATTTGGTTAGTGGTACTCTTGAGGAGGTGCATGATATTGAATTTGATGAAACCAATGGTTCCCTAGAGGAAGATGAGAATCTAGATGATGTGAGAGGCACTCAATTGGTCAATGCAAAGAAGAAGATGGACATTGGTGATATAAGGCCTAGAGAGGTGATTGATGTTGAAGATGACAAGAATCAAGTGCTCTCTAACTCAAATATGCAAGCTAATGGTTCTCATGATCAAAATCAAGCTAGTACAAGTGGTGCTCAAGTGCAAGATCAACAACAAGTGGCTAGTTCATCATCTCAACCAAATGACCAATCAAGTGCAAGCAATCAAGTCCAAGTGCTCCAACCAACCAATATTGCAAGAGATCATCCTTTGGACTCTATAATTAGTGATATTTCAAGAGGTGCAAACAAGATCAAGATTGACATTATTTTGTGAGTATTTCTCATTTGTGTTATCCATTGAACCTAAGAAGATAGATGAAGCTTTGAAGGATGTTGATTGAGTGATGCATGAAGAGCTAAACAACTTCACAAAAAATCAAGTATGTGAATTAGTTGAGAGGCCTAAGGATCATAATGTGATTGGAACCAAATGGGTCTTTCAAAACAAGCAAGATCAAGATGGGATAGTTGTAAGGAACAAAGCAAGATTAGTGGCTCAAGGTTACACACAAGTTGAAGGTCTTAACTTTGGAGAAACATATGCCCCAGTTGCAAGATTAGAAGCAATTAGGATCTTGTTAGCCTATGCTTGTGCCCACAACATCAAGTTGTACCAAATGGATGTGAAGAGTGCATTTCTCATATGGGTACATCAATGAGCTAGTCTATGTTGAACAACCACCTGGTTTTGAAGATGAAATAAAACCCAACCCTGTCTACAAGTTGAAGATGGCTTTGTATGGATTCAAGCAAGCACCAAGAGTATAGTATGAGAGGTTGAGGGATTTCCTACTCTCTAAGGGATTTAAGACGGGCAAGGTTGACACCACTCTCTTCACCAAAAAGATAGGCAATAACTTGTTTGTGTTGCAAATCTATGTAGATGACATTATCTTTGGATCAACAAATCAAGATTTTTGTGAGGAGTTTGGAAAGATGACGGCAAGTGAATTTGAGATGTCCATGATTGGAGAGTTGAGTTACTTCCTTGGTCTTCAAATCAAGCAAATGAAGAATGGCATATTTGTGAGTCAAGGCAAGTACATCAAAGACATGCTCAAGAAGTTTGAAATGGATGATGTTAAAGCTATTAGTACACCATTGAGGACAAATGAAAGCTTGGATATTGATGCTAGTGGCAACATGGTGGATCAAAAGATGTATCAGTTTATGATTGGAAGCCTACTCTATGTGACCGCATCAAGGTCGGATGTGATGTTTAGTGTATGGATGTGTGCAAGATTTCAAGTCTCACTAAGAGAAAGTCATTTGAAGGCAACCAAGAGAATATTGAGGTACTTAAAGCATACACAAAATGTTGGATTGTGATATCCCAAAGGAGCAAGATTTGAGTTGATTGGATATTCGGACTCTGATTATGCAGGATGCAAAGTTGAGAGAAAGAGCACATTAGGCACATGTCAATTATTGTAAAGATCACTTATATCTTGGTCATCCAAGAAGCAAAATAGTGTAGCACTTTCAACCGTTGAAGCGGAATACATTTTGGTCGGTAGTTGTTGTGCTTAGTTACTTTGGATGAAGGCTACTATAGGGGACCGTGATGCCTAAGAGGGGTGGGGGTGAATTAGGCAACTTAAAAATCTAACTCCTAAACTATGACCTCTTTTTCTAACCCTAGCAAAACCTATGCAAAAGATAAACTATCTAAATATGCAACTATGGTTTTGCTAGTGTGTTGCTATCTCTACCGCAAAAGGAGTAATGCAATCAATGTAAATGCGAAAGCTAAAGAGCAACGTAGAGATATGCAAACTCCCATCGACGACTCCGGTATTTTTACCGAGGTATTGAGAAGCATGTAAGCCTCCCCCTAGTCCTCGTTGGAGCCCCTCGCAAGGAATCCCTCACAAGGGCCAAGCTCCCAGTTGGGTAACTCCATGGATAGCCTCGGGTCTTCCCCACGTGCAAGTGGGTCTCCGATGAGCCTTCCGACAAGCCTCTCCTAGATGCTCCCTGCCATCTTCACTATCAAGCTTTCGGCCGAAATGCCGTGGGCCTTGTTCCCTTTGGTACATGGTGGCGGCCACACCATAAACTCGGTTGGTGTGATCTCACAAGACTATAAGCCCCTCCGACGTACAACAATGGTGCTTGCAAGCACCAAATGGTAAGAGGTATGCAAACCTCACTAAACACTAGGCCTAAACCTAGAGCAAGTGCATAAGTGGTGGTCTAATCAACCTAAGCACTTCGTAAAGCACCTACGCTAATCACCTAATAAAACACTAAGCACTATGCAAGTGGAGATCACTAAAATAGTGTATCAACACCCTTGGTATGTTTCCTTAGCTCCACACCCACCATTTGGCCGATTGAGGGTTGTATTTATAAGCCCCACTAAGAAAGTAGCCGTTGGGGACAAAATCCCACTTTTCTGCTACTGACCGGACGCTGGAGTCGTCCTGATCGGACGCATCTGGTCGTCCTGACCATTGGAGCCACGAACAACTGATAGGATACTACCAGTGTCTGGTCATAAGTTCACCGCTTTAGAACCTCTATGTACTCGATTGGACGCTGTTGTCCAGCGTCTGGTTGGTTTGTCGCCAGCGTCCAGTCACTTGCTGAGTGTGCTGCTAGACTGATGAACAGTGCCATCGGTGGGTCTGGTCGATTCACATGTTCAGCGTTCGATCACTGCTCCTGACACCTGTTGTTGCCGAGCCACTGATCAGAGCGTCCAGCCACTTTCTTCCATCATCCGGTCCAGCGTCCGGTCTCTTCTGTGAGCTCATTTCTTCGCGATCTTGCATGTGGCTTGGTTCCTATCTTCATGCTTGGACTTTGCTTGATATCTTGGGTCTTCTCTTGTGCTCCTAAGGTCTTGCTTGAGGTGTTGATCATCGGATCATCATGTCACCTTTGTCCAAGTCACGTCTTGCACCCTATTGAACTACAAAACAATCACTTGCAAATACATTAGTCCAATTTGGTTGTGTTGATCATCAAACACCAAAATCCAAAGTAAATGGGTCTAGGGTCCATTTTCCTTATAGCTACTTTGAATGACTTTGGAATCAAATTCAAACAAGTGCCATTGCTATGTGACAATGAGAGTTCCATGAAGCTCACCAACAACCCGGTTCAACATTCAAGAACTAAGCACATAGATGTCCACCATCATTTCATTAGAGAACACCAACAAAAATGCTACATTTGCATTGAGAGTGTGGGCATCGATGATCAACTTGCAGATATTTTCACCAAGCCAGTTGATGAGAAGAGGTTTTATAAACTAAGGAATAAATTGAACATACTTGACTTCTCAAATATGTGTTGATGCACCCCCATTATATGACATGCCTCTCCTTCGAGCAAAGCAAGGTAAAATTGATTGACATGCCATTCATACATCGCTAAGGACTTGTTTAGTGCATCTAGTCATTCCTCACATGTCTTAGGCTCATTCATGAAAATAAAATGAATTTGATGCTTGTATGGTACCCACTATCGCTTCTGTGTTTGAAATGATCTAGTGGTAGCATATGACCTGTTTGTGGGCTTATGAACCTAGTGTTTAATCTAGAAAATGAGCTATAACTGTTTAACTCAACATGGTCAAGCTAACCCTTAAAATGAGGTGTGAATAAGCTTGTCCTTGGATCAAACCGAGTTAAATATCTTTTGCAATTGATCTAGATTGAACCAAATATAGAAAATGATCCTCACCTAACATGGTTTCACCCTAATCTATCTAAAAATTGAGCTCACCTTTTGTGGTATTTGATGCCAGTGGGGGAGAAGTAATTCACAAATATAGTAAGATACGGGGAGCAAACAAATGAAATGGTAATGGAAGGGTATTAATTAAAACTTGAAGCACACAAGTAGGGGGAGCAAGCCCATAAACTTGTATGTTGCATTTGTATATGCATTACATATGTTTCCTTGCATGGCACAAGTTTTTTAATTACATATCCTTGCTTGTGTGGTGTATGGTAGATAGTAGAAAATGTTTGATGAAATGAAAACTAGCATGCATAGGATGATAGCTAGATATTCACATGCTTTTTCAAGTGGTACTAGAGCCTTGCTTATAATGTTGATCTCATGAGGCATCTAGTGTATTTGTTTTTGCAAGTGGTATCAAGCAAATAATTATGCTAAGGATGGTATTATTGGCAACTCTGATTGGTATCATGCTTCAAAGGTCTATTCTTTACACCTTAGTATCATTTGGTAGACATTACTTCTCCACACTTCATAATCCATGCATATGTGTAAGCTTTCAAAATCAAAACTCTTAGCACATATGTAGGGGGAGCCAATGCTACCAATTCGGGTTTATGAAACTTGTCCATATTCTTTACACATGGTAAAATGCTTGGGCAAGCAACATGAATCCAAAAAAAAATTATTGAATATCTTTGTGAAAAGGTTGTCATCAATTACCAAAAAGGGGGAGATTGAAAGCCCTAGTTTGGTTTTGGTTAATTGATGAAACCTAGGACTAACCTTTGATCTAAGTATGTGAATTAGATAAGGTAGTCCAATCCAAGTGGTGGAGCTAGATGATGGTCTTGGTGAAGGTGATGGCCACAAAAAGATGGATCAAGTGCTTCACATTAGAAAAAGAAGAAAGAGAAAAACAAAAATGGGCTCAAGGCAAAGGTATAATCATAGGAGCCATTTTTGGTTTGCACTCAAGATATCATAGAGGGTGTGAGTGAATTAGGATCAATAGCCATACTACAAAGATGGGAAATATTAGATGAACAATTGAAGGACAAGATATGTGTCGTGCTCCTAAACAATTTTAAACCATGTAGGATTGCTCCAAGGAATAAGAAAGAAACCAAACAAGCCTACCATATGATATACCTAGTGTATGCATGACAAAAGATATAAGAATGCAAATGCAAACCTAGGCATGAAGAGTAACTAGATGCTAAAAGATACCAATTGTAGGAAAATTTAAATCTAATATCATTTGAAGGAAATTAAATCTAGTTACCTAACATGGGAAGGGGAATTTGGGTCCATAGTATTCACTAACCCACTTGGCAATGACTTTGTCCATCATGATGCACCCCATGAAATGCATCCACACTTTGCCAAGTCTCCAAATTCCCCAAAGTCCATTGGACTTCTCACTTCTCTTTCGGGATCCAAACCTTCTTGGTGCTCTTCATATTGGAAATGATTTCCTTTGGCACCCAAAAGTGTTTGACCCCATTGTTAGCTTGCTTGATCACCTTGATGGCTTCCACTTGGTCCAAGTCTTTCGAAAGCGGACTTTCTTTGATTTTGATCTTCCTGTTCATGAGATGTTGCCCTTTCGTCGTTTGTCCTAAAGACTGTTGATTGGAGAAAGTCTCGGAGCTGTTCTTGTTTTTCATTGGGATATGAGGTCGCCCTGAGTTCTTCTAGTGCTTCTCGGATCTTATCGTAGGGTGTATTTGCTGCTCGTCCTTCTTCGATCTCTTGTTCTAATTTTCTTCTATTGTACTCGGCTAGGTTTGATTCATATTTGATCCAAGTGTCCTTTCGCTGCTTAGCACGGCGTTGACGTCCTTGTTTCAATTTGTTTTTTCTTTCTCTCGCTTGCCTCTGACTCTTAGTCTCACCATCGTGCCCCTAGATAAATGGTGATATGTTGGATTCAGATTCATCTAAAGACCTCACGTCAGGTACTTCTAGGGGATCAATGGTGATCAAGGACGGTGAATCATGAATACTTCTCTAGCGTGAGTTGTTCTGTCATCATCGTTGATTTCCATACTGCCAGAGCTGTTGATAACTTTAGTAGAGGTTTCAAGGTCATAGATCGAATCTCCTTTTTTGTAGGGTAGAGTTTTTGTCGTCGTATCGTCGACTAGTTGGGTGCCGTCATCCTCAGGAACGGTACCTGGCCAATGAACGATGTAGTCTTGAGATGTTATAGTTAGAACAAGACCTTCTTGGGCTCCCTTTAGTGGCATTCTGAGCACCGGATTGAGGAATCCTTTGGGCCATGTCTGATTAGACGTCGCCATGTTGTGGAATCCAAACAGAAGAGGACCCGACTTCTTTGAAGTATTTTGAGTGTATTCAGAGTAGTATTCTTGATAGGTTGACGTCATGCTCCGGAGCTTTGCCAGAAAAGAACTTGGTTTTCTGAAAGAACTCAGATAAGACTTCGTCTCGGAAGTGGAACTTGAGTTCGAATCGGATGCGTGAAGTCACGGAATCCGAGTTGGATTGGAAATTATGAGCTACGCGAATCTTCCGGCAAGCTAATCTGTTGTTGTCGTCGAAATGAAAAAGTCCTGATGATGATCTGAATCTTTGAGGAGACGGCCTTGGAGCTTGCCATTGTCGCCTGCCTCATAGATCCATGAACCAAAGATGAAGGTTGATCCCATTGAGAAGATCATGTTATCGAGGTCCATCGAGCTCTTAGATGCAAATTCACCGAAAGCCCCTACCTGGCGCGCTAGCTGTCGATGTTTGATCACCGATAGCCTGCCACGGGGGTCCCTAGGGCAGTATGTTCAGGCTTCACTATGCAGAACTTGATGGTTAACGTAAGAGATAGTCGATTTATCCTGGTTCGGACCCTCGATTAATGATCAAGTAATAGCCCTACGTCCAGTCGGTGTTAGCCTTGAGTTGGATTGATTATAGAGTGTTGTGTTGTATAATTATTGTCTAAACTCCTGATCCAAGGAGCCCTGCCCTCCTTTATATAGTCAGGAGGCTAGAGTCCTAGTCAGTTTATAATGAGAGTCCTAGTAGGATTACAGAATAATACCACTACTAAGATTACAGGGGAAGAATCCTAGTTAGGCTAGTTCTTCTCCCTTCCTTGCGGGGTATCCCGTGGGTCCCACACTGACAAGTATTCACTAACCCACTTGGCAATGATTTTGTCCATCATGATGCACCCCATGAAATGCATCCATACTTTGCCAAGTCTCCAAATTCCTCGAAGTCCATCAGACTTCTCACTTCCCTTTTGGGATCCAAACCTTCTTGGTGCTCTTCATGTTGGAAATGATCTCCTTTGGCACCCAAAAGCGTTTGACCCACCCAAAAGCGTTTGACCCTATTGTTGGCTTGCTTGTTCACCTTGATGGCCACCACCTTGTCATTTTTTTCTTCTTCAAGAGATAAGGTGTGGAGGCCTTCTTGTCCACCTAGTTGGTGTAGGATTTGGAGAGTTTGCTTGTTTGCTTTTTCTCCTTCTTCTTTGCTCCTCCCCCATTCTTCACCTTGTACTCATAGGACTTGTGGCCTTCCTTATGGCACACGTAGCAAACCATGGGTTGTCCTTCATCAAGCTTCTTCACTCCCTTGATAGTGTTATCTTGATGAAGTTGGGCTTGCTTTGCCTTGCCTTTCACTTGAGTCAAGTCCTTGGTAAGGCGAGCTACTTCTTGCTTGAGTTGCTCATTCTCCTTTGCAACCTCTTGTGTGCATGTATCTACAACAACTTTCTCAATACAAACTTGGTTGCACAAAGGTGAGTCTAAACATAAAACATTACAAGAAGTAAAGGCATCCTTTTTAGACATGTTAGAACTTTTCATTTTAGATGCCTTAGTGGGAGTTGTACTAACTGCTTCAAGATTAGCAACTTTATTAGTTAGCTCATCACAATGTTTGCACATGGTTTCCATTTTAACAAGCAAACTTTTATAAGCATCTTGTGAGCTAGCTAATTTTTCTTTTAATTTTTAATTTTTCTTTCCAAGTTGCTCATCATTAATTGTGCATGCATTTGTTATTGCACTAGCCTCAAGTTGCTCAATTTTAGTAGATAGTTGAACATTAAGATTAGCAAAATTCTCATATTGTTCAAGCAAAGTTTTGTATGCTTCTTGTGAACTATCTAGCTTTTCTTTTATTTTCCCGAGCTTCTTTTGTTGACTAGTGCAAACTTTAGCATAATTAATGTTTTGTTGGACAATTTCTTCATAAGAAGGTATTTCATCATCACTATCACTCTCACTAGAGGATGAGCTTTCGTTACCTCATGCCATAAGGCACACACGAGAAGATCTTTATGATGAGTGCTTGAGCCCTCGCCTCTTGTGATGCTCTTCTTCTTCACTTGAAAAATCATCTCATGTCCTTATTGATGTGAGGGCTTGTTTCTTGCATGCCTTCTTCTTTGTTTTGGGTGTGAGCTTATTTGGACAAACTTCCACGAAGTGCCCTATCTCATCGCAGCCATAGCATCCTGTCTTTCTCTGCTCATTTCTTTGATTGGTGAAAATGATATCTTGAATTTGGATGGGCACACCCTTGACATTGAGCTTTTGGATCATCTTCTCCACCTTGTTGTAACACCCCGGGTGTTTAAATACTAAAACTGCCATATCATCATATGCATTGCAAGGCAATTGGTCATATTAAAAACTTTGAGATGCATACACTAAAACAAGTTTATATTCATGTGGTATGTGTTGAATTGTATTGTTTGACTCAAGTTCAAAGTTTGTTTGATTTTGAATTTTTCGTGAAAACCCCGATTTTCAGCATTTAAATCTTACCCTAAAAATCCATTTCAAAATCTATGCATATTTTGGGGTTGAGTCCAAAAGCAAAAGTGTAGAGCTTGACAAGTTAAGCAAAGTTTGTTTTTGGAGTTTTTCAGATTGTTTAGTAAAATTTGGAGTAATTCAAAAAGGCGTAATTCGTTAAATTTCCCCATTTGAATTCAAAAGTTCATTTCAAAATCTAGACCAAATTAGGAGTTGGTTATAAAAGCAAAGTTGTAGAACTTTTGATTTTGAATAACTTTTGTTTTTGGAGATTTTTGAGTTGTTATGAAAATTTGAGAGTAATTTGTGAATTTTGGCGAATGACAAACTTGTAAATACTGTGAACAGTGTTCACCACCGTAGCTACACCGCCGGCCACCTTCGGTTCGCTTCCAGACGCGCGCGTGGACGTCCTCGGCTTCGCGCTAGCGTAGGAAAGGCTCCTGCGTGGCTTCCTTGTGCTTCTAGCCGCTCCTTAAGGCCTATGCCGTCGCCGTTCTTCACCGTTTCCCTTCCTCTGTTTTCCCAGCGCCGTTGCCATAACTCCGTTGAGCTTTTGCCATCGAACCAGCGCCCGCGCCATCACAGCAAAGTGTGTCCCAGCTTCGCTAGTTCCTTGCATATCCAGCAAACCAGTCCTTGTGGCTTGTCTTCACCGGAAACTCGTGGTGCACGCTCTTCTTCCTCGCGGCCAGCAGCGTCCCCGTCGCGAGCGCTTCGTCGTGGCCAGCGTGTTACGGTGATCCTCTGCCCCTGCTGAGTCTTGTTTTAGCTTCGCCATGATGCTGTAGTCCTCCATGACCCATTGATTTCTCATTTTGACCACCACAGCTCCTGGGACATCGCCACCGACGACGATCTGCTCCGCCGTGCTTGCTCGGAATGTCGACCCACCTCTCTGTTACTCCTCCGGCCTTGTGCTCTACTCAGTCGGGTTTGGGATGAGCTGCTGATGCTTCCTAGGCCTTCTGTTTTAGCTGTATAGGTTTCATGTCACCGGCATAGCGCTGCCGTGCCACCGCGTCCGCCATGGCCGATGACGAGCTAGTATAGGGTCGTAATCAGTGCTGATAGGGACGTCAATCGATGCGCCTAGTCTTGGTGATCATTTTGGTACTTTTGCCATCGCCGTTGGACTCACCGTCGATGAGTTTACGCCGGTCAGCACCGTCACCGTCATGGTCAAACGCGTGAGGTTAGGGATGACAGGTGGGACCCGTTGTTAGTGACTCAGCGTTCAAATGGATTTTTCTATTTTTAGATTTAAATGAATAGTGATGTAATTTGTTATTTTTGTGTAGATTTATTTAGAGCTCCAAAAATTATGAAAATTTTTGTGTGACTTCTCTGTGATGTATGTTATTTAAGAAAAATATGAAATAATGTTTTTCAGTAATTTTTGAATGTGATAAAAATTGCTCAATTTATTAATAAATGGATTTCCATGATTTTTCTAGGCTTATTTATTTATCCAAAAATTATGAAATTTGTTTTGCCACTTAATTATCATGTAATGAACATTTACTAAAATTTTGAGCTCAATTAGAATAAGTTGATTTATTTCATAATTTTGAATTAAATAATTAATTCATAAAAGCAAATTGTAACCTTTAATGAATTAGGTTTTGTTTGAATTTTTGATTGAGTGATGTCCTTGGGTGATTAGTTGATAATGATCCTTGGCAATTGATTTGGGTGTTGTGAAAAAGGTTTGATTAGTTTGACTTGCCATTGTACCGCGAAGGAAAGTTGTATTCAAATTCTTAATTTTTGCATCCATCATCGAGCATCATGTTTTGTATTCTGCATCATGTTAAACATGGCATTGTTACTACGTGTAGTGAAGGAAGGTGAACACGTGGTAATTAATCAAGTTGTTGAGGAGGTTAATCCGTCTATTGAGGTCGGATCGAATACTTATGAAACGTCGCAGGAACCGGACTTTTCCGTCAACGAAGGCAAGCCCCGGATGCATACAACCCTACCTTGTATTTTACAAATTGATTTCACTTTTGCTTCTTTTTACTGCATTAAGTGATTAGGAGTCAAGTATAAGTCAAATTGGTACATTACCCACCTTGTTATTCCATAATTACCATATTACTAGTTTTAAATTCGTATATGCCTAGTTATGCTTAGCTATGCGAAGAACGATGAAAGTTAGGTGATTACCTATCACCTGCGAACTTTAAATGGGATTTGATTAACTTATGTTATCATGTGATATGGGAATGTGGAGTAATAAATCTAGACCAGGCGGACTCGGTGTGTGTGAGCCACAAGACATGGAGGTTTTGTGAGCAGGTTCTTTCCGCCTATGTCGATTAAGGCACGTCCATTGTTGAACTATGTGTGGTGAGACTTTGTAGTACTAACCACATACTCTGGTAAGCCTGAACTTGGCGATTCTATTACGAGAATAGCTACTCGCGCACTGGGAGTGGAGAGATGGCGGGAATAGCTTAGGTGATTACCTATCACCTGCGAACTTTAAATGGGATTTGATTAACTTATGTTATCATGTGATATGGGAATGTGGAGTAATAAATCTAGACCAGGCGGACTCGGTGTGTGTGAGCCACAAGACATGGAGGTTTTGTGAGCAGGTTCTTTCCGCCTATGTCGATTAAGGCACGTCCATTGTTGAACTATGTGTGGTGAGACTTTGTAGTACTAACCACATACTCTGGTAAGCCTGAACTTGGCGATTCTATTACGAGAATAGCTACTCGCGCACTGGGAGTGGAGAGATGGCGGGAATAGCGTGTACCCACGTGGCAATGGGCTGGATTGGTGGAGTACTGTATTCTCGGGTGGCGTGGACCCATTCTTGCTTTAGAGGATCCGAGAGTAGATTGATATATGTAGGTCGGGGACCTGCATATGTCGTGTGGTCTAGAATCCCCAGCTGGGTTTAATCGGTTCGAATCGTCGTTGCTCCTCAGTTATGGAGACTCACTTCTCTGTTCATCATCGTAGTACTAATAACTGGAACTCGAATAAGGCTTGTGAAGGTGTTGGATATGAAGTTTCATGATCTCAACATGGATCGTGTCAGCTTTGTATATTATCTTATAAAGTTTTCTATATAAAGATTTTTGTTAAAGAGCTTTTACCCAAAAGAACTTTGATTATTGTTAAAGCCATACCTTGAATCCCATGAGCCGGCATTCCTGACTTCTATCAGTTTTATTTCGGTTAAGTCTTGTTGAGTACTTTTGTACTCAGGGTTCGTTGACCCTTGTTGCAGGTGAGCCTCATGAGCAGATCTATTTTGGATCGTGCTGCATGACAGTTGTACCTTGTGATGACGATGAGAAGTAAATGTGTGGCCCTTGGGCAGGGCAGATTCATTGTGTGTTTTGTATTATATTATAATGCCACTCCACTATTTTGTTTTGTAATAAACATCGAACCTAGTTGCGAGGTTTGAAACTACTATTTTGTAAATTATATTATTGTAAGACTTCTGCTATTTTTACTCTAGCATTGATATTTGAATAAATGTTCTAATACTGCAATGACTCTGTAACGTGATCCTGCTCGGAAATCGTGGATGATTCGGGGTTCCCCGTGGACACCCGATAGTCTTCTTAAGTTACCAGGAACATATGCATAAATGTCAAAGGTCGTCGGACAATGACAGGTGCATGTGGGCCCTATAACTTAGGAGGTTCTGCCACAGAATGGTATCGGAGCGATCGTTGCAAGGTTTTTGTTGTATTGTTTTACAAAAACTTCAAATTGATTTGGGATGACTAAATTTAACTTGATAATTTGGTTCAAATTGCTTCTGACTTATCTTATTTCTTTCACCCTATTCTGTATTTGATTAAAAAGGTTTTGTGTGGTGAAGTAGTAATATTACTATACCCTATATAAAAATAAATGTTGTTTATGTGCATTATAAACTTTGATGTTTTTGGTTCGTAAGAACAATTCATGCATCATTATTAATTCACTCGTTACTTCCTTCACCTCTTAGTCTGGAGTTGAGTAGTGAGACTAGTTTGAGTAATGTAATCCATCATAGCTGCTCTTTAGACTTTGATCAAATGGTCTTACTTGGATTAAATTGGCTTCCTACAGTATGGCTCATGCCAAGATGATGCCCCGTAAGTCCACTGGACCCAAAGGAGTTCCTCGTCACCAACTTGCCCCTAGAAACAATGGTGCTAGCAGTAGCAGTTCTAGGCCTGATCCCCAAGCAGAGATATAGAGGATTTCTATAGAGTTAGCACAAGCTACTAGAGATAGGGCTTTGGATGCTATACAGGTAGGAGAATTACAGGATCAATTGAGGCATCTCACTACCGCACACAGGAACTACGAAAGCATGTTAGTTCGTACAGTGGAGGGACGAAATGAGGCTTGGCATAGGGAAAATGTAGCTAGAGCTAGAACTCATGAGCTAGAATTCTATGTAGAAGATTTAGAAGAACATAATACTTATCTGCATGAGGAAGTTCATAGGCTTAGTAATCTGCTAAATCCCAATCATGAGCCCCAAGCTGATGCCATGGACCCCGGTGTCATCTTTGCCGATGATAACGAATTGGAAGAAGAAGAAGAAGAAGAAGATCCTGAAGAATTAGTAATGATCAATGAAAGTGATGATGAAGGCGGTAATAATTCTGGAATGGATACTGAGCCTGAAGTTTGAAATAATCACAGAAAAGAGTAGAGTTGTATAATAGTTAGTTATAGTTAAGCTATGTATCTTTGTTTTAGTACTTACAAGTTGGTGTTTATATTAGTAAACCCTATGTAATGTGTTTGGAGTAAGCTTCTGTGCAATTCAATAAAGGCTTGTGAATAAAGTTTGGTTTGTTATGAGCAGATGCGTCATACGCGGGGTTCGTATGTTCCTGGAACTTCGCAAGATGAGGATGGTATTCCAGATCCACCACCAATTCCAACAAATCTAGCTGATGCTATAACCACACTTGTCAATGTGATGGCTGAAAATTCCTGTTTGCTTCATGAGATCGCTCTAAGTAATCAGAATCAGATGCAAGGAAACCGTGGTCGTCACCATAACAGACAGGAGGCTACATATATTGATTTTATAGACACAAGACCACTAGTGTTCACCGAGGCAGATGAACCATTGGAGGCTGATGACTGGCTTTGAACCATGGAGCAGAAATTTGACCTTATTCCATGCACGGAATATCAGAAACCTGCGTTTGCTGCCCAGCAACTAAGAGGTGCAGCGAGTGCTTGGTGGGCAAACTTAGTGGCTATGCAGCCAGCTGGCATTCCAATAACTTGGGCTGAGTTCCGACTGCCTTCAGAGCCCATTATATCCCTGAAGGAGTGATGGCAATGAAGTTAGATGAATTCCTTGCTTTGAAGCAAGGAGATCAAATCGTGATGCAGTATGTGGGAAGATTTAATCACCTGTCACAATATGCATCAGAACATGTCAATACTGATGCTAAGAAGAAGAGGTGGTTTATGAGAGGTTTGAATACCAAGCTACAAACAATGATGACAACTTGCACTAATGTCACTTACCATGAGACCATAAATATTGCAATTGCTTCAGAGTTAAAGTATCAGCAGCATAAGGAGCTCAAAAAGAAAAAGAGTATGCCATCCGGATCTTTTGGGGGAAATCAGAAGAGGCAGAGGGTGATTTATCATCCAATACATTATAATCATCCTCCTTACCGTCCACCACAGTCTCAAGCCGGGCAACAGTCAAATGTCCGTCCTGCTATAACCTATTCGAACTCACAGTTAACCAATGCTCTTGGTGGCAATGCTCTAACGTCCTAGGGTCACAACTATCCGTGTTACAATTGTGGAAGGACTGGTCATTTCTCCAGAGAATGTCCATATCCTAGGCAGGTTAATCAAAATTATCAGAAGACCCCTGCTAATCAACAACAGGGTCAGGCACCAAACAAGAACCCCAATCAGAATGCTCAAAAGGGCAAAGATGAGAGGAAGACAGGACGAGTATTCTATATTTAAGCTGAAGAAATTCCGGAAGGGGAGCCAGTGATGATGGGTATGTTTCCTATTGCCAATCATCCTGCAGTTATACTTTTTGATTCTGGCGCATCGCATTCATTCATCAATAGAACATTTGTCGTGAAGCATGAAATTTCAATTGGGACAACAAAGGAAAGTTTCTTTATACAGTCACCCGGGGGACGTCTATGTACTAAGGAAATGGTATACTAGGTACCCGTAAACCTGGGTGGGCATATTTTTCCCACTACCATGATTATCCTTAAGGATCAGGATATAGATGTAATCTTAGGAATGAATTGGATGTATCAGCATAAGGCTGTTATAGATGCTTTGAATAGGACATTAAGAGTAAGTTTGCCTGATAGTAATTCTCAACTTCTCATCCAACTTCCAACCCTAAGAAGATCAATGGGCAAGGTTTGTGCAACTGCTGTCAAAGAGATTAGAGATATTCCGGTAGTGTGTGAATTTCTAGATGTGTTTCCAGAAGATCTACCTGGTCTACCACCTGATAGGGATGTCCAGTTTAACATAGAGTTGCAACCTGGAACAGCTCCGATTTCTTGGAGAGCTTATAGGATGCCACCTAAGGAATTGGCCGAGTTGAAGACTCAGTTACAAGAATTGATGGAGAAGGGGTTTATCCAACCTAGTTCCTCACCTTGGGGATGTCTGGCAATATTTGTGAAAAAGAAAGATGAGACCCTAAGGTTATGTGTTGACTATCATCTGTTGAATGAAGTGACCATCAAGAATAAGTATCCCTTACCTCGGATAGATTTGCTTTTTGATCCATTGGCTGGAGCCAAAGTTTTCTCCAAGATAGATTTGAGATCAGGGTATCATCAAATTAAGATAAAGCCTGAAGATATTCCCAAAATGGCATTTACCACAAGATATGGATTATATGAATACTTGGTAATGTCTTTTGGTTTGACAAATGCTCCCGCTCATTTCATGTATCTGATGAACTCAGTATTCATGCCTGAGCTAGACAAGTTTGTAGTGGTGTTTATTGATGATATTTTAGTATATTCCAAGAATAAGAAAGAACATACGGAACATCTTAGGATTGTTCTGACCCGCTTGAGAGAACATCAACTATATGCCAAGTTCAGCAAGTGTGATTTTTGGCTTAAGGAAGTGCAATTTCTTGGACATGTCTTGTCAGTCGAAGGAGTTGCAGTTGATCCCAGCAAAGTGAAGGATGTGCTTGATTGGAAACCACCAACCACAATTCATCAAGTTCGGAGTTTTCTAGGATTGGCAGGGTATTACCGTCGGTTTATTCTAGATTTCTCTAAAATATCAAAGTCCATAACTGAATTGTTGAAGAACCAAGTTAAGTTTGTCTGGTCATCTGATTATGAAGAGGCTTTCCAGACCTTGAAAAGACTGTTGACTACTGCACCAGTATTAGCCCAACCTGATATCGAAAAGCTGTTTGATGTTTATTGTGATGCTTCAGGTATGTATTGGATGTGTGTTGATGTAAGAAGGCCGAGTCGTTGCCTATGCATCCAGGCAACTTAAGCAGCATGAAGAACATTATTCGACTCATGATCTAGAGTTAGCAGCTGTGGTTCATGCTCTGAAGATTTGGCGGCATTATCTGCTTGGTAATACGTGCCATATGTATACAGACCACAAGAGCTTAAAGTATATCTTTACTCAGTTAGAGTTGAACATGCGACAAAGAAGATAGTTAGAACTGATTAAGGATTATGATTTGGAAGTACATTATCACCCTAGTAAAGCAAATGTGGTTGCAGATGCCCTCAGTCACAAAAGTTATTGCAATTGTCTTACAGTGAGAACAATGGGTTTGAATTTATGTCAAGAAATGGAGAAGTTGAATGTAGAAGTAATTCAACAAGGAAGTTTGACCAACATAATTGTTGAAGCCACTATTCGAGATCAAGTTATTGTTGCTCAGAAGGAAAACAAGGGTATAGCCCATATCAAGGAAAGACTCAAGAATGGAAAAGTAGAATGCTTCAGCATAGATGATGAAGATGTGTTATGGTTCAAGGATCGCCTGGTGGTACCAAAGGTTCCTGAGTTGCGGCAGTCAATTTTAGAAGAGGCACATGCTACTAGGTTATCTATCTATCCGGGAAGCAACAAGATGTACCATGACTTAAAGCAAAGATTCTGGTGGACTAAAATGAAGATAGAGATTGCTAGATATATAACAAAGTGTGATACTTGTCAAAAGGTGAAAGCTATACATTTGAGGTCTGCTGGTGAATTACAACTATTACCTATTCCATCTTGGAAATGGGAGGACATAAGTATGGATTTTATTGTTGGTCTACCCAAGACATCAAAGGGATTTGATTCAGTATGGGTTATTGTAGATCGACTAACCAAATCAGTACATTTTCTTCTAGTCCAGAATACATATCCCACTATATGGTATGCCAAGATGTATTTAGAGCGAATTGTGAGTCTCCATGGAGTACCCAAGACTATTGTGTCAGATAGGGGTACACAGTTTGTCTCCAACTTTTGGAAACAATTGCATTCTTCATTGGGTACCAAACTTCTGTATAGTACAGATTATCATCCACAGACTGA
Organism: Miscanthus floridulus; assembly: GCF_019320115.1. Classification (NCBI taxonomy): domain Eukaryota; kingdom Viridiplantae; phylum Streptophyta; class Magnoliopsida; order Poales; family Poaceae; genus Miscanthus; species Miscanthus floridulus. The sequence continues at coordinate 75,588,640 of NC_089592.1, forward strand.
TGGACAGACTAAAAGAGTCAATCAAGTACTTGAAGATATGTTAAGGTGTTGTGTCCTTAACTATTCCAATAAGTGGGATGAGTGCTTACCTTTGGCTGAGTTCTCATACAATAATAGTTATCAGGAAAGCATTAGAATGGCTCCATTTGAAGCACTCTATGGTCATAGATGCAGAACATCATTGAGTTGGTCGGAGCCTAGGGAAAGAAGATTCTTTGGAGTTGACCTTGTGAAAGAAATAGAAGACAAGGTTAGGCAAATACAGAGTAATTTGAAAATAGCTCAGTCTCGCCAAAAGAGTTATGCAGATAGAAGACGGAGACCATTGGTATTTAACAAAGAAGATTTTGTATATCTGAAAGTATCACCAATGAAGGGAGTTAACCGTTTTGGTGTTAAAGGAAAGTTGGCACCCCGATACATTGGACCATATCAAATTTTGGAGAGGTATGGAAAAGTGGCATATCGCTTGAAATTACCTGAACATCTCGCAGCTATGCAAGATGTGTTCCATATTTCTCAATTGAAAAAGTGTCTCCGAGTGCCTGAATAAAATGTTGAAGTTGAAGGAGTGGAAGTAGAATCGGATTTAACTTACTCCGAATATCCTATCCGAGTGTTAGATCAGAAAGATCGTGTTACTCGAAGACGGACAATCAAGTTCTATAAAATACAATGGAATCAACATTCAGAAGAGGAAGCTACCTAGGAATCAGAAGATTACTTGTTAGAAAAGTTTCCAGAGTTTCTAGCGTCAATATAGAATAGAGTAATGTTAGTTGAGCTCGGTTGCTACAAATTGTGTTTTGTAAAGGAACCTCAGCTGTTTTATGGACAAGTTCTGGATGTTTTTGGACTGACACATTTCCTTTTCCATTACTTACTCTATGGCTTTGAATCTCGGGGCAAGATTTCTTTTAGGGGGAAGGATTGTAACACCCCGGGTGTTTAAATACTAAAACTGCCATATCATCATATGCATTGCAAGGCAATTGGTCATATTAAAAACTTTGAGATGCATACACTAAAACAAGTTTATATTCATGTGGTATGTGTTGAATTGTATTGTTTGACTCAAGTTCAAAGTTTGTTTGATTTTGAATTTTTCGTGAAAACCCCGATTTTCAGCATTTAAATCCTACCCTAAAAATCCATTTCAAAATCTATGCATATTTTGGGGTTGAGTCCAAAAGCAAAAGTGTAGAGCTTGACAAGTTAAGCAAATTTTGTTTTTGGAGTTTTTTAGGTTGTTTAGTAAAATTTGGAGTAATTCAAAAAGGCGTAATTCGTTAAATTTCCCCATTTGAATTCAAAAGTTCATTTCAAAATCTAAACTGAATTAGGAGTTGGTTATAAAAGCAAAGTTGTAGAACTTTTGATTTTGAACAACTTTTGTTTTTGGAGATTTTTGAGTTGTTATGAAAATTTGAGAGTAATTTGTGAATTTTGGCAAATGACAAACTTGTAAATACTGTGAACAGTGTTCACCGCCGTAGCTACACCGCCGGCGACCTTTGGTTCGCTTCTAGACGCGTGCGTGGACGTCCTTGGCTTCGCGCTGGCTTAGGAAAGGCTCCTGCGTGGCTTCCTTGCGCTTCTAGCCGCTCCTTAAGGCCTAAGCCATCGCCGTTCTTCACCGTTTCCCTTCCTCTATTTTCCCGGCGCCGTTGCCATAACTCCGTTGAGCTTTTGCCGTCGAACCAGCGCCCGCGCCATCGCAGCAAAGCATGTCCCAGCTCCGCTAGTTCCTTGCGCATCCAGCAAACCAATCCTTGTGGCTTGTCTTCACTAGAAACTCGCGGTGCGCGCTCTTCTTCCTCGCGGCCGGCAGCGTCCCCGTCGCGAGTGCTTCGCCGTGGCCAGCGTGTTACGGTGATCCTCTGCCCCTGCTGAGTCTTGTTTCAGCTTCGCCATGATGTTGTAGTCCTCCATGACCCATTGATTTCTCATTTTGACCACCATAGCTCCTGGGACATCGCCACCGACGATGATCTGCTCCGCCGTGCTTGCTCGGAACGTCGACCCACCTCTCTGTTACTCCTCCGGCCTTGTGCTCTACTCAGTCGGGTTTGGGATGAGCTGCTGATGCTTCCTAGGCCTTCTGTTTTAGCTGTATAGGTTTCACGTCGCCGGCGTAGTGCTGCCGTGCCACCGCGTCCGCCATGGCCGACGACGAGCTAGTATAGGGCCGTAATCAATGCTGATAGAGACGTCAATCGATGCGTCTAGTCTTGGTGATCATTTCGGTACTTTGGCCGTCGCCGTTGGACTCACCGTCGACGAGTTTACGCCGGTCAGCGCCGTCACCGTCGTGGTCAAACGCGCGAGGTTAGGGATGACAGGTGGGACCCATTGTCAGTGACTCAACGTTCAAATGGATTTTTATATTTTCAGATTTGAATGAATAGTGATGTAATTTGTTATTTTTGTGTAGATTTATTTAGAGCTCCAAAAATTATGAAAATTTGTGTGTGACTTCTCTATGATGTATATTATTTAAGAAAAATATGAAATAATGTTTTTCAGTAATTTTTGAATGTGATAAAAATTGCTCAATTTATTAATAAATGGATTTCCATGATTTTTCTAGGCTTATTTATTTATCCAAAAATTATGAAATTTATTTTGCCACTTAATTATCATGTAATGAACATTTACTAAAATTTTGAGCTCAATTAGAATAAGTTGATTTATTTCATAATTTTGAATTAAATAATTAATTCATAAAAGCAAATTGTAACCTTTAATGAATTAGGTTTTGTTTGAATTTTTGATTGAGTGATGTCCTTGGGTGATTAGTTGATAATGATCCTTGGCAATTGATTTGGGTGTTGCAAAAAAGGTTTGATTAGTTTGACTTGCCATTGTACCGCGAAGGAAAGTTGTATTCAAATTCTTAATTTTTGCATCCATCATCGAGCATCATGTTTCGTATTCTGCATCATGTTAAACATGGTATTGTTACTACGTGTAGTGAACGAAGGTGAACACGTGGTAATTAATCAAGTTGTTGAGGAGGTTAATCCGTCTGTTGAGGTCGGATCGAATACTTGTGAAACGTCGCAGGAACCGAACTTTTCCGTCAACGAAGGCAAGCCCCGGATGCATACAACCCTACCTTGTATTTTACAAATTGATTTCGCTTTTGCTTCTTTTTACTGCATTAAGTGATTAGGAGTCAAGTACAAGTCAAATTGGTACATTACCCACCTTGTTATTCCATAATTACTATATTACCAGTTTTAAATTCGTATATGCCTAGTTATGCTTAGCTATGCGAAGAACGATGAAAGTCAGGTGATTACCTGTCACCTGCGAACTTTAAACGGGATTTGGTTAACTTATGTTATCATGTGATATGGGAATGTGGAGTAATAAATCTAGACCGGGCGGACTCGGTGTGTGTGAGCCACAAGACATGGAGGTTTTGTGAGCAGGTTCTTTCTGCCTATGTCGATTAAGGCACGTCCGTTGTTGAACTGTGTGCATTGAGACTTTGTAGTACTAACCACATACTCTGGTAAGCCTGAACTTGGCGATTCTATTATGAGAATGGCTACTCGCGCACTGGGAGTGGAGAGATGGCGGGAATAGCGTGTACCCACGTGGCAATGGGCTGGATTGGTGGAGTACTGTATTGTCGGGTGGCGTGGACCCGTTCTTGCTTTAGAGGATCCAAGAGTAGGTTGATATATGTAGGTCGGGGACCTGCATATGTCGTGTGGTCTAGAATCCCCAGCTGGGTTTAATCAGTTCGAATCGTCGTAGCTCCTCAGTTATGGAGACTCACTTCTCTGTTCATCATCGTAGTACTAATAACTAGAACTCGAATAAGGCTTGTGAAGGTGTTGGATATGAAGTTTTATGATCTCAGCATGGATCATGTCAGCTTTGTATATGATCTTATAAAGTTTTCTATATAAAGAATTTTGTTAAAGAGCTTTTACGTAAAAGAACTTTGATTATTATTAAAGCCATACCTTGAATCCCATGAGCCGGCATTCCTGAATTCTATCAGTTTTATTTCGGTTAAGTCTTGTTGAGTACTTTTGTACTTAGGGTTCATTGACCCTTGTTGCAGGTGAGCCTCATGAGCAGATCTATTTTGGATCGTGCTGCATGACAGTTGTACCTTATGATGACGATGAGAAGTAAATGTGTGGCCCTTGGGCAGGGCAGATTCATTGTGTGTTTTGTATTATATTATAATGCCACTCCACTATTTCGTTTTGTAATAAACATCGAACCTAGTTGCGAGGTTTGAAACTACTGTTTTGTAAATTATGTTATTGTAAGACTTCCACTATTTTTACTCTGGTATTGATATTTGAATAAATGTTGTAATACTGCAATGACTCTGTAACGTGATCCTGCTCAGAAATCGTGGATGATTCGGGGTTCCCCGAGGACACCCAACAGTCTTCTTAAGTTACCAGGAACATATGCATAAATGTCAAAGGTCATCAGACAGTGACAGGTGCATGTGGGTCCTATAACTTAGGAGGTTCTGCCACACTTGTTGATTAGTTTGATTGATTCTTCATCAAGGTTGGAGGTGGAGGAGGAAGATTGATCATCACTTGAATCTTCATCATCATCTTCTTCCTCATCTTCACTTGAGGAGCTTGAGCTTGAGCTTGAGCTTATCTCAACTTGCTTGCCCTTCATCTTCTTTTTCTCGCTAAATGCGAGAGCTTTGACTTTGCATGATGAAGAGGCTTCTTCTTGATCCATCTTTCTTGACATTTCAAATGCCACAATCTTGTCAATTACTATGGCTGGGGTCATGGTGCTCAAGTCCTCCATGTTGTGAAGGATGGTGATGATACTTGCATACTTCTTTTGTGGTAGCATGGAGATGATCTTCCTCATGATATCTGCGTCATCTAGCTTTGTTAATCCTATATAATGAAGCTCATTAATAATTAGATTCAAACGAGAATACATATCACAAACAAGCTCATCATCATTCATTATAAAGTTATCATAATTTTGCTTAGCTAGACAATGCTTTTGCTCACGGAAATTAGATGTGCCATCATGGAGCTCTTGGAGTTTCAACCATATTTCATGTGCTATATTTAAAGTGAATACTTGGTTAAATACATCCATGCTAAAAGATTCAAACAAGCAATTCTTAGCTCTAGCATTGAAATAAATTTCCTTTTCATCATTCTTTGTGGCTTTATCGGGATTCTTAATGGGTTTCATCCCATCACGAGTGACTTTCCAAACTCCCAAATCAACCACCTCAAGGTAGCAAGCCATTCTAGCTCTATAATAGGGGAAGTTAGTGTTGTCAAAGTGCAGAGGCCTAGAGGTATCCATCCCAACCACTCTAAATAGCGTTGGCTCAACGGCGGTTAAGCCAACGGTCCAAATTGAGCCAACCGGCTCTGATACCAATTATAGGGGACCGTGACGCCTAAGAGGGGGGGGGGTGAATTAAGCAACTTAAAAATCTAACTCCTAAACTATGGTCTCTTTTTCTAACCCTAGCAAAACTTATGCAAAAGATAAACTATCTAAATGTGCAACTATGGTTTTGCTAGTTTGTTGCTATCTCTACCACAAAAGGAGTAATACAATCAATGTCAATGCGGAAGCTACAGAGCAAGGTAGAGATATGCAAACTCTCATCGATGACTTCGGTATTTTTACCAAGGTATTGAGAAGCGCAAGCCTCCCCTAGTCCTCGTTGGAGCCCCTCGCAAGGAATCCCTCGCAAGGGCCAAGCACCTAGTCAGGTAGATCCGTGGATAACCTCGGGCCTTCCCCATACGCAAGTGGGTCTCTAATGTGCCTTCCAACAAGCCTCTCCTGGATGCTTCCCGCCATCTTCACTATCAAGCTTCCAGCTAAAATGCCGCGGGCCTTGTTCCCTCTGGTACACGGTGGCGGCCACACCACAAACTCGGTTGGTGAGATCTCGCAAGACTACAAGCCCCTCCAATGTACAACAATTGTGCTCGCAAACACTGAATGGTAAGAGGTATGCAAACCTCACTAAACACAAGGCCTAAACCTAGAGCAAGCGCATAAGCGGTGGTCTAATCAACCTAAGCACTTCACAAAGCACCTACGCTAATCACCCAATAAAACACTAAGCACTATGCAAGTGGAGAGCACTAAAATGGTGTATCAACACCCTTGGTATGTTTCCTTAGCTCCACAACCACCATGTGGCCGGTAGGGGTTGTATTTATAAGCCCCACTGAGAAAGTAGCCATTGAGGACGAAATCCCGCTTTTCTGCTACTGACTGGACGTTCGAGTCATCCTAATCGGATGCATCTGGTCGTCTTGACTGTTGAAGCCATGAACAACTCATCAGACGCTGCCAGCATTTGGTCACTTGCCACCGGACACATCCAGTCACAAGTTCACTACTCTAGAACCTCTCTGTACTCGATCAGACGCTGCTATCCTACGTCCGGTCGGTTTGCCGCCAGCGTCCGGTCACTTGTTGAGTGTATTGCCGGACTGATGAACAGTGCCATCGGTGTGTCCGGTCGATACACTTGTTCAGCGTCTGGTCACTGTTGCTGACGCCTGTTGTTGCTGAGCCACTGATCGGAGCGTCCGGTCACTTTCTTCCAGCGTCCGGTCTCTTCTATGAGCTCATTTCTTTGCGATCTTGCGTGTGGCTTGGTTCCTATCTTCATGCTTGGAGTTTGCTTGATATCTTAGGTCTTCTCTTGTGCTCCTAAGGTCTTGCTTGAGGTGTTGATCATCGGATCATCACGTCACCTTTGTCCAAGTCACGTCTTGCACCCTACTGAACTAGAAAACAATCACTTGCAAATACATTAGTCCAATTTGGTTGTGTTGGTCATCAAACACCAAAATCCAAAGTAAACGGGCCTAGGGTCCATTTTCCTTATAGCTACTTTGAATGACTTTGGAATCAAATTCAAACAAGTGCCATTGCTATGTGACAATGAGAGTTCCGTGAAGCTCACCAACAACCCAGTTCAACATTCAAGAACTAAGCACATAGATGTCCACCATCATTTCATTAGAGAACACCAACAAAAATGCTACATTTGCATTAAGAGTGTGGGCATCGATGATCAACTTGCAGATATTTTCACCAAGCCAGTTGATGAGAAGAGGTTTTATAAACTAAGGAATAAATTGAACATACTTGACTTCTCAAATATGTGTTGATGCACCCCCATTATATGACATGCCTCTCCTTCGAGCAAAGCAAGATAAAATTGATTGACATGCCATTCATACATCGCTAAGGACTTGTTTAGTGCATCTAGTCATTCCTCACATGTCTTAGGCTCATTCATGAAAATAAAATGAATTTGATGCTTGTATGGTACCCACTATAGCTTCTATGTTTGAAATGATCTAGTGGTAGCATATGACCTGTTTGTGGGCTTATGAACCTAGTGTTTAATCTAGAAAATGAGCTATAACTGTTTAACTCAACATGGTCAAGCTAACCCTTAAAATGAGGTGTGAATAAGCTTGTCCTTGGATCAAACCGAGTTAAATATCTTTTGCAATTGATCTAGATTGAACCAAATATAGAAAATGATCCTCACCTAACATGGTTTGACCCCAATCTATCTAAAATTTGAGCTCACCTTTTGTGGTATTTGATGCTAGTGGGGGAGAAGTAATTCACAAATATAGTAAGATACGGGGAGCAAACAAATGAAATGGTAATGGAAGGGTATTAATTAAAACTTGAAGCACACAAGTAGGGGGAGCAAGCTCATAAACTTATATGTTGCATTTGTATATGCATTACATATGTTTCCTTGCATGGCACAAGTTTTTTAATTTCATATCCTTGCTCTTGTGGTGTATGCTAGATAGTAGAAAATGTTTGATGAAATGAAAACTAGCATGCATAGGATGATAGCTAGATATTCACATGCTTTTTCAAGTGGTACTAGAGCCTTGCTTATAATGTTGATCTCATGAGGTATCTAGTGTTTTTGTTTTTACAAGTGGTATCAAGCAAATCATTGTGCTAAGGATGGTATTATTGGCAACCCTAATTGATATCACGCTTCAAAGGTCCATTCTTTACACCTTAGCATCATTTGGTAGACATTACTTCTCCACACTTCCTAATCCATGTATATGTGCAAGCTTTCAAATCGAAACTCTTAGCACATATGTAGGGGGAGCCAATGCTACCAATTCAGGTTTACGAAACTTGTCCATATTCTTTACACATGGTAAAATGCTTGGGAAAGCAACATGAATCCAAGAAAAATTTATTGAATATCTTTGTGAAAAGGTTGTCATCAATTACCAAAAAGGGGGAGATTAAAAGCCCTAGTTTGGTTTTGGTTAATTGATGAAACCTAGGACTAACCTTTGATCTAAGTATGTGAATTAGATAACGTAGTCCAATCCAAGTGGTGGAGCTAGATGATGGTCTTGGTGAAGGTGATGGCCACAAAAAGATGGATCAAGTGCTTCACATTAGGAAAAGAAGAAAGAGAAAAACAAAAATGGGCTCAAGGCAAAGGTATAATCATAGGAGCCATTTTTGGATTGCACTCAAGATACCATAGAGGGTGTGAGTGATTTAGGATCGATAGCCATACTACAAAGATGGGAAATCTTTGGCTAAGCGGTTATCGAGTGCCACTAGGTGACATGATTCTTGCATATGCATTTAGAGACCTAGTGTTCTAACCTTTGACCCTTGTAAAATGCTTTGAAAAATGCTAACACATGAGCACATGAGTTGTACACACTATGGTTAGCAACTTGAAAGCAAGGATGAAGCGGTTGAGAAGTTAGAAAAAGAAAAGGAGGTGAAAGGCAGTGACCGGACTCTGCTTGCGTAGTGACTGGACTCTAGCCTGGCCCGTCTGGTCAATGCACTGCTTGAGGCTAAGAAGGCCAATCAAGGACCAGACGCTAGACCTGACTCATGGCAGCGTCAGGTCTTCATGGCGTAGAAAAGGAGGCCCTCGGAGCATGATCAGACGTTGCCTAGCGGCGGCATGACTTGACACATAGGGACTATGTCCGGTCTCGAGTGACGAATGGTGATGTAGTCAGGTCGGTGACTCAACAAGTGAGGCAGTGAGGACCAGATGCTAGGGCACGTTAGGTCACCCTTGACCTAACGCATCCGATCTAAGAAAAACCTCTCTGTGTTGTTTCTAGACTAGACCAGACGCCATGTGTTGTGAGTCCACTCAGTCTCACATCACGTCCGGTCATTCTTTAACTGTGCAAATGATTGTTAGATGACCATTGAGATCCGATGGACACAGTTCAAAGCACTGACACGTGGATGGCTAGGGCTGACCAGACATTGGGGTGCGTCCGGTCAATGAGTCCGATCACGCCCCTAATGGACCAGGGTCCTAGTGGTTCCCCACAGGAGTATTACTTGAATGGGCCCTAGGATGGCCCATGATCTGTTGAAGGACGCGAGACAAGGTGGCATGGACTTCAAGCTATTCCAGATCAACTTAGTTAGTTTACTGTAAAAGCTAAATTTTGTAATATGACTAGGACTCTTCTCTTGTAACTGACTAGGACTAGATACATGCCCTTACCATCTCCCCTATATAAAGAGAGGTATGGCGCACCCTCTTATAACCCTAACAATCATACAATTAATCCAACGTAAAAGGCTACACGCCGACTAGACGTAAAGGCTATTACTCGATAAGAGGGCCCGAGCCAATATAAATTGTTTGTCTCTTTGCGTTTATAGTTGAGTTTTGTGTATGCCGAAGCCCTTCGAACATCGTCTGGGGTAACCCCATGATATGTTGCCGGTCATCAAACATTGACAGCTGGCGCGCCAGGTAGGGGCTTTCGATGACTTCGCGGTCGAGAGCTCGGTGGACCTCGACAACATGATTTTCTCGATGGGAACCACCTTGATGTTTGGCTCCTAGATCTGCAAGGCAAATGACAATGGCAAGCTCCAAAGTTGTCTCATGGAGATCTCGACGCCTCAAGCTTCACTAGATGTCTCGATGATCACACTGGATCAACTCACTGAGAAGTTTTCGCACCTCTCAATTTCTGATTCAACTCAAATAGAGTCACCATCATCCATGACTCCCGCTCAGACCCATCATCTTTGTCTAGGTTGGAGATCCCATCTGAGGTACAACTCAAAGACCTAGTTCATTTTCCACTCGAACTCAAGAATTTAGCTTTAATCTATCAAGATACGATCAGCTACCTTGTGCAGTCTGAGCAAGAGATCCCTCTCACGGGTGCCTAGAAAGGATTGGTTCTATCCATCACACCCAAAGGAGGCATCATTCATTGGTCGGGTGCTTGACCCAACACTTCTTTAATAGATTCATCTCGTCTAGTCAGCACAGTGGAGCTCTTGCCTTATCAGGACGGCAGCACTCTTCTAGCAGACAACAATGGTCACGATTCTATAGAGATCTTAGACATGGCGACGACTGCAGAATCTAGAACTCACCCAGCCACGAGGCACTCTAGAGAAGTCTTCATGGCTAGGCAACCACCTTAGATCCCTATGTCTAACCCACCAGATATCCACCTTGTCCGACATCTCCCCGGATACTATGCCACCTAACGGAGAGACAGATGGGAAGAAGATAGCTAGGGAAAGGAAGAACAGAGCTCGACAGGCTCGATGCAACCACGCCCAACACCACAAGGAGGAGTGGCAGTGGTATTAATCAACTTGTCGAGACATTGAACAATGACGCTTGGCTACAGAGGTAGCATATGAACAATGTCTATGAGATGAAGAAGCAGAACGACAACACCAAGACCATGATGCCATCAGAGCCTCCACATCACGCAACCTTGAGCCTAAGTTCATGGAAGTAGCTGGCCATAGGGTCTTTACCACGCCCTACGGCAATGTCTATGCCCTGGTAGAAGAGATGGCAGCCATAGAAAACCCTACTCCAGATCAACAACGACTCAAA